>NC_134284.1:6688849-6988849 GCF_949628215.1 Phalacrocorax aristotelis | reverse complement strand
CAACTTTAACGTTAAGACGCGCGTTTTTTTAGATCCTAAATGTCGCTATTATTGTGTATGCCAGCGTGCATGAGAGAGCCGTCACACCTGCCTAGGTAATACGTGTCCCTGTGTAGCAAAAGCTCTCCCTAATTCAGGAGTCAACCCGAAAATGAAAATATTCCTGAAGAATTATTCACAGAGTTACGCAGACCACGGTAATAAAATGCGGCGGGGTGAGGGATGGACAAGTTAAAAACCTTGTACTGTTCTCGAGGTTTAAATACATCGGTTTATTTTCTTCTGTGTTTACTGTTAAAACGTTCTTGGCTAACAGAGTGCTTTTGCCGGTGTTGTCAGATTGAATTAAAGAATTGGAAATAAAATACAGGGAAAGACCTGGAGAGAAAAAAAAAAACCCCAAAACCAAACAAGCAAACAAAAACCACAAACCAACAACACCGAACAGTCTTGAAGAGACTTCTAGCTGCTCTTTGACTTCTAAGAAACTGTTGCTGGAATATTTTCATGGTGGTGTTCTACAGCTCTTTAGCCTCTTAGAAATGTAATCTTTGGCAAGTGACACGTGGGTCTGGTTTGGCAGTTTTTCGGCAACTCCAGAGGAAAAACGCGCCCCCCTGCCCCCTCCCCTGCCCGGCAGAGGGGCAGCCCGGCCTCCCCCCAGCGCTGTCCCACCCCGCGCCCCGCAGAAGGCAGCCGGCCCGGGGCTACCGCCCGTCCTACCTGACCCCCGCCGCGCCGCGCCCGCCGCTGCCCGCCCGGCGCCGCGCCGCTCCGCGCCTCTCCGCCCCGCCGCTGCCCCCTCCCCGCGCCGCCCCGCCGCCGCCGCCGCGCCCCGCCGCTCGCCGCGATCTCGGGCTCGGCGAGACCAGCCCCGGATCCCATTTTTAGGGCCTACAAAAGCGCAACATCCCCCCCTATCCGCCCCCCCCCCCCCCTCCCCGGGGCCCCCGTGTAACCATAGCAAAATGCCCGGGGTAGCACAAAAGCCATAAACAACTCTACACCCCTCTAGGAGGAGGCGTTTGGTCGAGCCTCGGAGCAAAGCCGATTTTGGCTTTCTCGGTGCCTGGGGCTCCTGGGGCAGGAGGAGGAGGCGCCGGAGCGAGGGGTGCCGGTGCTCGTCCCGGCCGCCGCACGGCTGCGGCGGGACCCGCGCTTTGCGGGCTCGGGGTGCCGGGGCTTGCTCTAGCTCCGAGGAGGCTGCCCGGGAAGCAGACCTTGTTCGCTCCTTGGTCTCCTCGCATGAGTAGGGCTCGCAGGGGTTGGCTCTTTATGTAGGTTGCTCTGAACACTTTTTATACAGGGCAGGGTGGTCTCCATGTTTTCCTTCTTTCTTTAGCGGAGGGAGGGGGGAGTGATGGTAAGGGGCTTGTTGGATTATTATAACCGCTACCACTTATAAATAAGTTTCTTGTGGAAGGGCTGATACCGTACCCTTGATATCAGTGGGTGTGTTCATGTATTATTTTAATATGATATGTCTTTTATACAGAGCTTGTTTTCCTCCTCCCTCCCTCCCCAGCCCACCCCCCACCCCCCCACTCCCCCCCACCCCCCCGCTTTGTTTCTGGAATTTGTTTCGCTTTTAAAGCACCAGCACAAACAAACAAACACACAAAAATGACTGGCAACAAGTTAAATCCCATTTGTGTCCCTCCCACCGAGCGCGGACGGTGCCTCGCTAAAGCCTGGGGTTTGTAGTTTTGCCTCGACAATAATTTGACCACGAAAGAGAAGCGGCTGCAGACAGACTTGCCGTGGAGTGACAATGCGGAGGGGGAAAACGCTGAAAGAAAGTTCTCCCGGGATGCATCTCCTTTGTGTGTTTTCTTCTCTCCATCTTTTAGACGGGGCGCTCGCATAGGCTTGCACACACACACACAGACACACTCACACGCACACGCACACACAGAGGGGTTATGTTTCCTAAAGAGTTTTTAGGAAACAATGTTTATTATACTCGAGATATAAACTTCACCTAAATCATGAAATCACGCCGTAGCTCCGGAATCTCCAACAAAGAAATAATTTTCATTTGTCTGCTAGCAGAATGTCAGCAGAGGATGACATTACTTTATTTTCACACTCACTGCAAAACATTAATAAAAGAGGGTAAAGAAAAGACTCACAAGTCCCTGTCCCCGCTAGAATTAATAAAACGATACCCTTTTAGGAGCAGATAACTCCCCCCCCCCCCGCCCCTTCAAGGCGACTGCAAGCTAGTTTCTGTGGTTATATTAAACAGTGAATCCCCAAACGCAAGAAGCGTTTTCTCACTGAGGGTCGTGATCAGGTCCCACCAAGGCTTCACTGACAGGCTGTCGCCGTCAGCCACCGGGATTCCCGCGCCTTCCCTTATTTTCACCTTGCAGAATCGCGGGAAAAGCATTCGTGTTTGGCTGCGCTAAATGTACCTAAGAGATACGTTTTCACGCAACCGAACGGTTTGCAAATGATGGTTTAACTTTATCTGTTGTGGTGGGCACGTGTTTTGTCATATGAAATTAACTTGTGAAAGCCTTTGTATCATTTTTTGATTTGTGTTTGGCGACAACGCGGATCATATCTCGTCGCCTTGATGGTTGATACAATTGCTAAATTAAAGGCATGTTTTCGGCTTTGAAAAACAACAGCAAAAAAAACAACCCTCTGAGAGCTCATCCTCAGCAAAACAACCCGAGGAGCAGGATAACAACGCAGCGCAACGTTTCCCGTGCGTGTGCCGTGTCTCCATCTACTTCTGTATCACTCTGCCTCTCTATTGTCTGTGCCTAGAGCTAGCCAGGTCACCCCTGGGCTTGTCACCTATAATCGCCACCTAAAAGAACATATGGACAGTATACGGATAATCGCTCTAATTGCTCGGAGGAACGTAATTGGTGTTATATTTTTTTTCCGTATCTGCACCTATGTTCTCCTGGTAAATATTAGCAGCCTCCCTGCTTGTCTTGGCGTGTTTCTCTGTTTGAGCCCCAAGAAGCGCACCAAATCATCGCCATAAAGTGATCGAACGTCCCTGGCACGGCGCAGTTTTGTTTCCTCTGCTTATGCTCTGCTTCTCAGCTCAAAGGAGGACGCCGCGTTGAGCCAAGCGTTCTGGTTTAGGCGCTCCTCCGGACCTTCAGTTTTTAAGTCTAAGGCTTTCAGTACGTTGGGGCTGAAATGATGGTTTTCCACATTTCAAAAGGGACGGGGCTCTATTTATAAACGTTACAGAAGGTTTCGTTACTTCAGGAACAACAAAACAGGAATAGAGCTGCAATTTTCAAGAAAACAGGATTTCAAAATATAGAAATAAAAAAAGTAGCGAAGACGATGTATAATTCAATCAAATTACAGAAAATTGCTTTAAAATTCAGAACAGTAGCGATCCATTATGTCTCTGTTTTATTAGTGACAAGCACAATTACTCTAAAATAAAGAACACTGGTGAATATATAATTGGCTGTAATCATGTTAGTGTTTGAATAAAAATGACGGGGACATTTAACACTTTGACAACAAAATGTTCAGAAACAACTTATTTATTCAAACAGTTTTTATTTGCATCCACGTGAAGGAGAAACACACTTTTGCTTACGACAAATCAAGGATTTTTCACGTTCAATAAATACATAACTAAAAAATATTATTAATTATTTTATTATCCCAGGTTTAATAAAGTCTCCCGGGTACGACTGTATTATTATTGATTACTCAGTACCCAAAGGACGCCATCTACAGGAAAAGGTCTTTAGGCTTAACACAAATCTAATCACTGTTGATTTTAAAAAAAGAAAATCAGAGTTAATATTCCTGTGTAATCCTGGCTCCGATTTTACCCACAACACCGATCACAATATTTGCTTTGTAATTGCTTCTTGCGATTCAGTTTGTTATAATTTGACACGATCTAGGGATCTGTTACAAGAGGCCTTTTCTCTGAGATATGGCGTTTAAAAAAAAAAAAAAAAAATTGAACTCCACGAAGAAACACTTTTTCTCCTTCTAAAGCGACTCTTTTCTCTCAGGATTGATTTGATCGTCCCTGAAAATGCAGAACAGCCCATGAGATCTCTGCCTTCAAACCAAGCCCGTGGAAGATGCTTTCAAAAGAGCCCTGAAAACAAAACAACTTGATTGAGGGCAGTTTGTGCAACAATTGTGCCATGGAATAACTAACATTTCTTTATCTTCAACTTATTTCCTCTTGGGTAATGTCAATAAATATCAGCTATGCCAAGCATACTCTCATCTGTTCTTGCACTACACCCGTTGCCCCGTAGCTCGGTACTTAAAGGTGCCGTTTAGCCGCGTTACTCCCTTGCTGGGAAAGCCATCGAAGCAGAAAGAGCGCCCCTTAATATTTTGATCATACAAATACGGACCCGCGGAGGTGGCATATGCCCTCCGTGATGTGACTCCAACACCCCAGTTCAATTACAGAACATACGAGGAGAGCGAGAGGAAACTTTCAGGATTCCTCTGTCCGTGGGCTTCTTTTTTGTTTGTTTGTTTGGTTTTTTTTCCCGGTTTTAATGGCGAACGAATTATTCTTTTTCCATTTGTATTTTTTATTTACCTCCCCCTCTCGACCAGCCTCCAAATTTCCGCCCCCGTGGTGCGTGTGTGCGCTCCCGAGGGGGCGGACCCTCCACCGACCCGTGCGGGTCCCGACGCCGGTGCGGGGGGAGCGCAGCGCCGTCCGACTGCGCCTCCCCAGCCGGCTCCCCCACGGCTGCCCTGCCCAGGCGGGCTTCGCCAGCCTTTGCGGCTTCTTACAAATAAAGTAGCTCTGGCTTCTTTCTAACTCAGGCCAGAGATCTGGATGGCCTTGGAAAAAATCGGGGGGGAATTAAACTACGCAGTGAGGAATCGAAAGCAGAGGTGCGTTGACGCGAAGGCTGAGAAAAATGACCCAAGGTGCACCTGAGAAAAATGACCCTCGATTTTATGTGTTATTTTGAAAAGCGGGGACAAAAGCCTGGAAACTATTGTTATTTGTGCTTCCACTGGAATCAGGCGCAGTTTATACCGAAGGTCTCCCTCTGTCTTCTCGCTTCTGGGCATTGACGGTGAATGTCCCAAATCGAGAGACTGTGTCGCATCCCTGCTTTTAAACTTGAGGAAGCCTCGGGAGAGGAGGTTTCCTCCCCTCGGGCCAGCAGCTCCCGCCGGCGCAGCCGGGGGCCGAGGCGGGGGCGCCCCTCTGAACCGGGAGGTCTGTCCTTTCTCGGGTGCCTCGTACCCAACCGCAGATGTCAGCCGTTTCCTACGTGTTCGGGCTGCTAATGCCGGCGCTTCACACAACAGAAATGCTCATCTCTGGAGCCTTTCCCAGCGCCGGCCGTCGGTTTCGCGCGTCGCCCCTGCCACAGGCGGCCCCAGGGCCCCGGGCGGGGGAGCCAGGGGTGCCCAGCAGCCGTTGCCGATGGCACCCTGATCCCCTCGGAGCCGAGGACCCCGCCGTGCCCCGGGTCCCCCCCGACCCCATGCAAAGCGGCCGAAGCACAAACTCCGCGCATCCCCGCGGGGACACGCCACCGAGGCTCACAGCTCGACACCTCCCCTGCGCCTTCCCGCAGAGATCGTTTTTTCCGGTGTAATTCACACCAAAACGTCCCTCGCCTAGCAGTCCCCCGCCCCGCCCCGGTGTCGTCAACCGAGGGAGCCCCGGCAGGGGCCGCAGAAAGCCTTGCCGCCCCTGGGACCCCCGCGGCTCAGCTCCGGTACCCCGTGCCCGCGGCGCCCAGCGGAGGGGCGAGGGCCCCCCGCCGCCCCGCACGGGCAGGGCCGTGCCGTGCCGAGCCCCGCGGTGCCCGGCGGCGGGCCCGGGGCCGGCCGCGGCGGGGAGCGGCGGCGGCGGCTTCCCGCGGGGCGGGAGCCCGATGCGAACGGCGCCGGCGACATCTAGTGGCCGAGGACCGCCAGCGCCGGCCGCGCCGGTGCCCGCGGGGGCGGGAGGCAGCCGGCCCGGGAGGGAGCGGCGCTGCCCGGGCTGCCCGAGTGCGGGCAACACGCCGCGCACCCACCGCCCCTCGGCACGCCGACTCCCCCTGATTTCCTAAGAATCGGGCCCCGTTGTATTCCCAATCCGCCCCCACCCCCGCAAAGTTTCCGGCCAGCGTTAGTATTGGTACGAAATGCGTGCTCCCTCTTCGAGGTGTCGTTTTTGAGTGTTTACGCACACGGGGCGCCGAGAGAGAGAAAAAAAAATAATCTAAACGCTTTCGTCTCCCCCCCCCCCCCCCCGAAAGCCCCCCGTGACAACAAAGCCGAAGGCGGGAGCGGCGGTCCCTGCCGCCTCCCCCCTCCGCCGCGCCCCCGCGGGCCGGCGCTCTCCCCGCCCGCACTGCCCGGGCCCAGCGTGGGCGCTTCCCGGAGCCGTGAAGAAGAAGGAAAAAAAGCAATATTGTTTAGACACCGCTGGAGAAACGAGCCCTTACTATTTAAATCTTAGTGTCAGCTCTCATTAACAGCTCAAGTCATCTTTTCCCCCGGGCAGACCTTGTCTGGTCTATCGACTTAATGGAAAACAAAACACATGTTTGTATTCTATTATTACAGCCTCGCTCCTCGCCTTGCGCAGAGCGGGGACAAGGCTTCGCCGGCATCGTGCGGGGCTTCCCGAAGCGACAGCGCTTTCCCTTCGTTCCTCCCTCCTGCCCTCCCAGGAAAAGTTAGGGATTCCGGCGTCCGCCTCCTGCCCTCCCTCGTGAATAGGGGCTGCAGTGGCAGCCGCCAGAAAAGGCTTTCACTGAAACCGGGGAGCCTGAAAAGCGTCCGAGAAAACTGGTTACTGGCATGTCCAGCCAAACTTAGCAAAGCACAGTAGTCCCTGCGGGAAACTTTGGGGGTTATTTGTGCATGAGGTGAAGCGCTCAGCGGCCGGGACCCCGCTGCCAGGAGCGCGGCATCGCCCGGGGAAGCCGGCCGTGCGGAGACGAGCACGCTAGGCAGCAGCAAGCGACAGACTGAGAGTTTCCAGCCAACCCAAAACAAACAAACAAGCTCTCCCGACTCTCCCATCGGGAAGGTGGCTTTGATAAGGAACCAGGGAAAGTTTAGAAGACCTGCAGACGCTTTTGCGAATGTATTTTAACTCGTCTGTGGAGAACAAGCTTTACGCCCCGCCCGAGACAATGGAAGGGAGAGGGTGAGAGTAAGAGCTTGATAAAAAGAAGGAATAAATTTCTCAACCAGCAAAAGCAGGAGAGGGCCCTAGGAGTGGCGACCTGACCTGCGTAAGGGAGAGGATTTTGGTGCACGAAAAAGAAATGATTCATTTCGCCCCATCCTCAGTGCATCCGCTGGGGTACGGGTCTGTGCGCAGTTCCAGGCACAGGACGCTTGAACCTGACAAGAGTAACCGATCGAAACGAGCTGTGTTAATGTTCACCTCTTTGCTCTGCTGACTAAGATCTTTTGAAGGCATCTCCGGCCGGCCATTCCCTCCCACCGCCCCCGCGATTCGGGGGGCGCAGGTCTCAGTCGGGGAGGTGCGAACGTGGAATCGCCCAGAGGCAGCGCCGCGGCCGGGGCGCTCCCTGCGGAGCCGGGCTGCCTCGTCCCGGCGGAGGGAGCAGGGCCTCGGGTCCCCCTCTCGCCCGCCGGGGTCCCTCTCCTGCCAGGGGGGACCCTGGCGCCTCGGGCGTAGAGAGTAGGGCCCACAACTTTCCCGCTTTTGAAGCGGCGTTTGCTTTCAAGTGCTTGGCTGTAAATAAACTCCGTGGCAGTAACAACACACCCGTCCTGCAGTCAGAGCGGAGGCTGCCTCTGCACCTTTCCGCTGCAACACACGCCGTCAGCGTTTTAATTCCAGCTCCAAAGGGAACCTGCAATTATGAGCACCCCTCGTCCCCTCCCCTCCCGCTCGTATTCTCTTGTTTGAAACATTCACTGAGGAAGGTTATTTGGATTGCGAGTAAAATCAAACAGGGAGGGGAGGAAGAAAAAAAAAAAAAGCCCACAAACCCAACAACCCAGCAAACCCTTCCATTTGCTATTTACAAAACTCATTGTCATGCTTCACTCAGGCTGTCTGCCTAGCTTGGGGAAATAAATGTGACTGAACCAGAGACAAAGCCGATGCAGCTGTATTTGAATTTCTCCAACACTGTCAAACGTGCTCTTGTCTCATAATTCTCGGGGTTGTCGTTACTATTATGATCATCATACCTAATGTGAACGTAACTTGAAAGAGAGGTGCTTGGCGGTGTAGAGACCTCGTTCCGGTCGGAGATGCACAGAGATTCCTTTAGCAAAAAAGCCTTTTCCTTCCTGCTTGGAAGCCTTGCAGCTAAACTGAGGAGAACCTGAGACTTGTAATTTCTTTTTTTTTTTCCCCCCCCCCCCCCCCCCCCCGTTCCTTGTGTTTCCCTGACTCCCGCAGGAGCGGTCAGGTTTGGCTGCCCCACTCCCCAGATGATAACCCGCTTCGGCACCCTAGCGCTGCAGCGAGAGTGGAGGCAAACGAGAGTACCGGGCTCTTGCAC
This sequence comes from Phalacrocorax aristotelis, assembly GCF_949628215.1. Classification (NCBI taxonomy): domain Eukaryota; kingdom Metazoa; phylum Chordata; class Aves; order Suliformes; family Phalacrocoracidae; genus Phalacrocorax; species Phalacrocorax aristotelis. Next base: position 6,980,372 of record NC_134284.1, on the reverse strand, counting down.
GGGGAGAGGTGTCCGTCGGATGTCACAGCCCAGCCGTCACGGCAGCTTCCCTCTCTGGAGGGCTCTGAGGAGCCTGCCAGAACGTTTGATTTTACCAGGGCTATTACGAAGCAGATCCTTGCCCCAGGCGCCTTTGGAGAGGAGGAGGCTAAAACATACCGGGGCCACCCCAGGAGGTGTCTGTCCCTGCGGGAGTACGTCGGCGCATTCCCATGTATCTCGGCTCAGCCGCCCGGTTCTGGCGAGGAGGGGCCGGCCCCGTCCCCAGGCCCCGCCGCCCTGCCGGGCCGGGCCGCGCCGGGGAGCGCCCGGAGCCGCCGGGGGACCCGCCTGCCCCGGCAGCGCCCGTGGCCTCGCCGAGCCGCCTCCGCCCCGCCGGGCCCCGCCGCCGCCGCGGGAGCGCCCCGCCACGTGGCGGAGCGGCGCGCCAGGCCGGGGGCGAGGGGCGGAGGGAGGGAGACCAGGGCCCTTCGGCGGCCGCCCCGGCTCGGCCCTCGCGTCCGCTCCTCCTCCCGCGCCCCCCGCACCTCCTCCAGGACCCCCCGCCGCCCCGTGTGCCGCCGCCCTGCCAAGCGCCCCAAGGCGAAAGCTCAGACCTCGCCAGCAGCCCAGGGAGCGTCTCCCCAGCGCTCCTTTCTTTAAAAATCGGCGTCTTCGTTGGCACACTTCTCAGAGAGCGCTCCCGGGCTCTTCTGCCGGGAAGAGGTCTTGGACCCTCGCCTCGGAGCAGGGCCACCCTCGCCCGCCGGCGCCCTTCCTTTCTTGAACGCCCTGGGCGGTTTTCCTCGCACGGTGTCCTTCAGTACGTGGAAGCAGGGAAAGGAAAAGTAACGTGATCAATTATTATTTTTATACCATATTTATGGACGGGTAGAAGTAATAACAGTTATTTGCTTTGCCGAAGCGTTTATTTCACACTTGGTATATTTCCTTACAATCGGAGAACCGACGTGGGGAAAAATAAGCATAAATAAATTAGAGTAACGAAAATACGTTTTTAGCAAAAGGCGATCCTTCTCCTGCCTAATTTTCCCGGGTGCGTTTCTTCCTCCTGACATTAATTCAAACCAACGAAAGGGCGAAATAGATTAGTCTCTAGCCCTCAAGTCAAGCAAAAAGCAAAATAGTAATTTACTTGTCTGCCCCTTTCATAAAAATACACTTTTTTTTTTTTTTTTCCCTGTTCAAGTCGGGGATGAAGAACAATCAAAAAGCAAAGCAGCCGGGAGCGCAGGAACCCGGGCGGATCTCTCGAGGGTCCAGCCCCGGTACCCTGCTCTCCCCCAGGTCCTGCGGGCTCCCCTTTCCTCCCTCTCTGCCCGGGTTGCTGCGTATCGCCTCTCCTCGGCGCAGGTCTGCGGGATGCTTTAACCCCTCCTGCCCTGCCTTTGTCCCTTTTGAGGCTTATTAGCTTCTCTAATTTGTTAGCAGCACTTCGGCTGCCCCCCCCGCCCCCCAGCCCCCTGTTGCAGCGGGGGAACAATGCCAGGGCCAGGGAAATACACATCGCTCTGGGATTTCACAGTCGTGGTAACAACGCTTTCACGTGCATATATTGCATACGTCGCGTACACCGCATACATCAGGGTCACCTCAGCCAGGGGGACAGCGAAGGGCAGGGGAGAGGAGAATTAAAAAAAAGATAAAATTCTTCCCGTGTGTATCAAGGGTTTCAAATAGAACAGCTCTTGAAACCAAGGTAACAATTCCCTATTGCCGGCTCTTGGTCTTCTTTGAATTGCTTCATTTCCCATATTCCAGCGATTTATTTTATCCCCAGCGACTGTGTGCAACAGTGCCACAGGTTGGGTGACACGTGTTAGCAACAGGCAAGACAATAAATGACTCCTGGCACAGCCAGGGTCGCCAGCAAAGGCTCTGCAGCGAGTTGCATGATGGCTCAGTTTGTCCCGCTCACACGGAGCAGCCGGTGCCTCCCTGCCACGGGGCCTCTGTGCTGGAGCTGCCCCGGGCCAAGGCCGGGCCAGGGGTCTGCTCTGGGCCGAGAGTGGGGCTGGGAACCCTCTGACCAGCAACCTGTGCTTCTGCAACCATCCCTTTCTTCGCTCATTCCCACCCCCTCTAGCAGCTCCAAAGCTAAAGCTGACACTTAGGGACCAAGGCACCTCACTGTTGGATCTGCCAGGCAAGAGCAAAAAAATCCTGGAGAGGACAGGGTACCTCATCAATCCCTACAGATGTTATTTTTGGAAATGTCGTTTCTGTATCACCTATAAACCCTCTGTGAAACATGCAGTCCCCTGTCTGTTTTCTCTTTTGGGGATAGCAATGTGCTGCCCTTTCCCCTAGCTACCTAGCCGTTGTTCAGTGCCCACAAACAATAAATCAGACTGTATTAGCTCGATTTAGAGCCTTCAGCATCTTTCTCCCTGTTCTGTGGCTGGGGCTGCCCCTTCAGACAAGGTCCCACCAGCACCAAGAGGTACCTCCTGTCAGCGTGCTTCAGGGCCCTAGCCTTGTGCCTTGGCCCTGAATAGCAGGGAAAAGGGCCAAAGGCAAAACTCAGAACTCAGCTGGGCCACCATCCCAGCCATGCAGATGCCTCCCTGCAGCACAGCCCTCCTTGCTGCAGCACAGCCTGCTCAGGACTGGGGCATCAGGCTCCCCTCAGGGAACCTCCGGGACTGATGTTGCGCAGGCTGCTTGGTTTGTGGCTCTGCCTCTCACCTGGGATTGCTGGAGGGGTCCTCTGTCCTCTCAGGAAAGAGAAATACGGTAGCTGGAAGTATCTTTATGTTTACAGTCCTGAAAGAAAGGACAGCATAAAGGAGGAATATACTTGTTCTTGAGACGCAGAGTTCTGGGGCTACTTTGGCGCAGGGTTATTGCTAGAGCAGATTTACTTCTGACAATAGTATACTTGGCACTTAGATCAAGTGCTTCCAATCTGTGAGCCAGTTAATTCTCCTGGTAGCTGTCTGAGATTATAGCTCTATCTTTCAGACAAAGTAAGGCAGACAAGTTAAACCTCTAGAAAGTTTACAACTACAAATTACTTTTTTTTTTTTCCCCTCAAGTGAACTATTTTAGTTGAGTTAGATTACTTTGTATAATAATAAACCATCTGAAAGCTACCAGGAAGTTTCCAACATATAAAAAATGGCAATCTTATTTAAACTCTGGGAAAGAGAATTGTTTGCCCTTGCTGTATGTTTTGCATCCTCGAAGTATATCTTTTAAGGCATAATATACATTTTGAAATCCCATATATGCATCTTTACAATAGTAATGGCTTTCCACAAGCTCTGTGGGAGGTGACATTTCAGCAAGATACTTCCCCTTGACTTTGTTTATTCCAGCAGTTTAAATTCTACCTCTGGTGATAGCTGTTAACTTGGCAATGTGAAAAGTGCTACATGATGTGTACTGTGCTCAGTCAGCTCATCAGAAGCTCACCAATTACGACTGTGGAGCCCATTCTTCCTGCCACAGCATGCCACCCACCATGCAAGCCCGGGACAGCTGATCTTCGCATGTGCATAAAATCTGAAAGTATGCACACATTTACACAGAGCCTGTACAAAGCAGGCACAATAAGTCTGGTGCTTCTTAGAAGCCTTTTTGTTTCCTGCAATAGCTCATACACAGTCAGTTGTAGATAATTTCTTGCTCCCTGCCCGCCTTGGAAATGTCAAAAAGGGGACCTTCTGAACGCCACCCTGCAAGGGGGCAAGTTTTGTACCTGTCAGGCAATCAGGATGCCTGTGTTTTGGGCAAAGGACCCAATTGTCAGGATGGCTGTGAAATAGGAGGTTGCAAGTATCAGGATGATCCATCTCACCTGCGGCTTGGTCTCCATCCACATCTTTGAGGTGCTTGGGAAAGGAGGTAGTTCGAAGTACATTGTGGACTCAATTAAATAATTGAAATACGCTGGAATGGCCCATGAGTTGGGCACCCCTGCATTATGAAATGAAGGACTTTGTTAACAAAAGCCTTTGTAAGCCAGTTTCCCCTGGATGAAATCTGATCTCTGTTTAAGATCTCCTAATGACATCAGCGAGTCAAGATTTAATTCTAGACAGATGCTATTTGTCAAGCATGTAGTGAGTGTTCGAGCTTCAGAAATAGTGCTACCTTTGAGCATTCATTTTTGTTTGGAATATCCCACTGAACATGCAAAATCCAGATTGGGCTTTTTGTTAAACCATGATTCGCACTTATCCAAAGATATTATTTTTCTTTATTTTGAAGAAACTATTTACAAAGTGATTTAGTGCCAGACTCCGTCACCTTTGACTGTAGTCTCTTTTGCATCAGCTAAAATAGAAGTAGCTCTGTTCAAGTAAGCAGAGTAACACTAGTGAAAACCCAGAATAAATAATCAGAGAATCAAGCCCTTTGAATAGCAAATGACTCCATAAATAGTCCCATTGATTTCAGTGGTATTTCATGGCATAAGTAGCTACGTTAATGGAAACAGCATACAAGACCCTTACTGCTTGGACAGAAGAAAAAAAAAAGAACTTATAATTATTTAAAAAAGATTATTCCATGCTGTGTTAGTCAGTTGACATGTTACTAACTTATTGTAGGACGTACCAAAGACAGAATCAAGTGAGTTGGCGACAAGGATGACTCCTCTATTAGCTGCTGTGACAACTGAACACACCTGTGACAGGAAAGCTCTGTGCCTTACTCAAAAAATCAGAAAGCAAATAAAGCCACACTGTGAAATGCTTTCCATTACCCTTAAACAAATGCTTCTTTAAGCAAGAACGAACAACATGTTAGTGAATGGATTTGCCCCTTTTTGGGAGTTTCATGGGCAGTATTGAAATATGAGAATGTCGTAATGTGGTCTCCCCTGGCTCTATTGCTCTGGATGACTTGGGAAAATTCTCCTTGCTTTCGGCTGAAATCTAGTAAAGAACTCAGTGAAGTCCAAACATGCTTTCTTAATTATGTTTCTTTGGCTAAACACATTTTAAAAAAATAGAGAAGTGTTCTCTGGAAATGTTTTGCAGCATATTTAAGCCTGAATATGAGAACTGGGTCTGGATCCAGAGAGCAGTAAAACACCTACCCAGCTTTAAGTCTTCCAGAGCCAACAAAACTGTTGCTGGGATCTAATTGTTTTGCTGTGGACGCATTTCTGAAAGTGACTTTGTCTGGTTTGACTCCACTTAGGGAGTTGGAACACGATGCACATGAGCAGAGGAAGAAACCCTGATGATTGGGGAGCATCACAGCCTGACTAGCAACGGCATCAGGTCCCCACACCTTCCTGCCAGTACTGAATTTGCTGTCAGCTTTCTCAGGGGTGCAGGTGATATATTTCAAGTATTCAATGAAGAACTGTGCACCCACGTACGCGGTGCTGCTGAAAACTTTTGTAATTACAGTAATTCTGATGAAACCACATCAGCTCTGTCCTTGCTTTCTCATTGCTTTTCTTTGTACTCTCTTCTTGTCATATCGCATGCTAACTGTAAAAAATGCTTTGTCCAAAACACAAACTTCCTGCTCCAAATGCTGCTCTGCTATCAGCAGGAACAGTATTTCAAATAAGCTGCTGGGCATTTGCCTCTATGAATAGCTTCTTCTTTGCTCACGCTAGACTGTAAAAAGCTCATATGTATCTTTTGAGTGCACATTTTTCATTAAGAACCTCCAGAGCACAAAAGGAAGGAGTCAAGGAAGGTGGAAAAAAAGAGGTCTTTTGCTTTATCGCAAACAGTTCTCTGCTGCGTTTCCCCAGTTATGACCAAGCTGTAGCTATTTTCTGTTGAATGTGGAGCATTCTTATTCCCAGGAAATTTTTAAGGGAAGTACTTTGAATAAGGTTGTACAGTGCTGATTTTTCAATAGTATCTGAAACTAGCCTGCCATTTCTTCTCTTTCAGTATAACAGTGAAGTGACACAAAATGGATAAAAAGTTTCCCCTCTATCAGGTAAGGACATGGCTGCGTACCAGCCTGCACCTGTGCCGCCCGTGCTGTTATCCCATAGCTGAAGGGGAGGAGGGTCTGCCTAGACCCCCAGTTTTGGGGAAAAGGTGCTGTTTAGTGCTCACAATGTACGTCGCAACAGTGGTTGGAGCAGGTTAGGAGGAGGCTGGTCCCCTACAGTTGACTTTCATAACCTTTTGGATTAGGAATAATGTCTTGTTGGTATAGGCTCCTACTGAATTATTGATACCCTTGAAACAGAGAGGACAAAGGGGAGCTGATGAGGTGAACCAATACAGCAGTGAAAGTTCCTAAGAATGGATTTCTTACAACCTCACCACAAACCTGAGGGATACTTGGTGCTGGCTGCAATTCTGGTCCCTACTCTCACAAAGAGCAGCTCTCTACTCTTTATAAAGCGGGCCTCTAACATTAAAAAATAAGGAAGCTTCTAGTTACTAGCAAAAAGGTTTCCCAAACTCCCAGAAAACATAAATGAAGATACAAATAATGCTGTTTTCTGAAAATCACTTGTTTCTAAACAATCTCATGACATTTAGAGAGGAGAGGGATGATGGTTGATCTATCATTTTTTGGTGTTCAGATAATTTTTTCCATACTTACCCAAAGTTAAAACAAAAAGTTTTGAAAAGGATGTCTCAAAGTATTTTCTAGAATGAGTGATCATACTATGTCTTACTATTCTAAAGAAAGCCAACAATGTGTGGCATGAACTCCTGGGGACTTTTAAATTTTCTATTTTCTGGGCTGAAACAAACTTATTTCCCTTTCCCTTTCCCTTTCCCTTTCCTTTTCCCTTTCCCTTTCTCCTTTTTCCTTTTCCTCTTTCCTTTTTCCCTTTTCCTTATTTCCTTTTCCTTTTTCCTTTTTCTGTCAAACCATCCAAACAAACAACTAGCCAACCTTTTTTTTTTTTTTTTTTTTTTTTAGTTCTGATCTGAGATCTGAGATAAATCTACTGCCCAAGATAGTACCAGTCAGGAACCCAGCAGTCCAGTGTTCTCTAATTACCCACAAACCTACTGCTGCGATATCAATGCAACCTGATCTCACTGCATCAGTAACATGGCATCCGGTTTTACAGGCTTGACAGTGGTGGCATAAGAAGGAGTGAAATTTGACAGCAAGTTGACAGAATACTACTGGGACTACTCTGGGGTCCATCATGCAGTCATCTTATCCCTATGCCACTAAAAAACTAACAAATTTGTCACCAGAATAGCTGTTACAGGGAGCTGACTTAACAGTAGTGTTCTTTTTAGGTGTTTGCTGTGAATGAGGTTTTCCTCTTCAGCCCCTGGAATTATCCTTATGTATAGATGGAGGCGACATAAAAGAAGATGGGTGAAAACAAAATCACATGGGAAGCGGAAAACATTAGTTTTCTCCATGTGCATGCGTTGTGCTGAGTGCAGCAGGGTGCTGGGATGGACTCAGATGCTATCACACTAACTGCAATATCATGTAGCTGTGTATCTCCTTCAAGCTCCTCTGCAAAATTCCATAGTGCAATCACTTAGCTAGCTCTGTTGAATCTATACAATATAAAAAGAGAATGCATTTTCCTTTAGATACTGAGCTTATTTTCTGTTCCTGTTGGTTTTCAAAATTCATTGTAATAAAGAGTAGTATTATTGTAATGGTTTCTTGGTTGTGATTTGGTTTCTGTTGCCTTAACAGAAATAATAAAATAAAATTTTCTGAGAACAACAGAGATAATGAAGTGATCTGAGGATTTGTATTTGATATTCTTACATCCCTTCCTGTGGGCTGTCGCAGCATCTTTGTCCATTTATGCTGAGTTTTATGTCCAGCTCCATTAGACGTCCCTTTCCGGCCCCCTCAGCTGTCTGTCATGTCTGCAGATATCAGCTGGGCAGAAGACATTACATACTCACAGTATTTCAGAGAGACTTTTGCACTGACAGGCTGGCAGAATACCTGCTGACTGCATAGCAAGAGGTCAATCAGAAAATACATCTGCTGAGCTGTGACTTATGCATTATTCCGAGTGGGACATCAAGCTGGCTCTGTGTCCTCTATCCAGCCACCAAATTCGATGAAACTTGTGAGATCGCTCTTTAAGGCTTTGACCTCATTCTTGTCCTTGGCTGAAACTGACCAACAGCTTTGGAAGTCATGAGGAGTGAGGGGACTGACAGACAACGAATCGGATGGATCAATAATGCAATACAAATAATGGCTAATTAAAAAAAGTATGTAAATATCCAAACCAAATTGCCTTTCAGAAACAAAATAGATTTTAATGGAAAATTAATTGAACTTGTATTCCTAATTCATGTAAGAACTTTGAAAACTCCACTAGGAAAGATTTTTGATTGAGTTGGAATGAGAGAAAAACACATCTTTTAAAGGCATGATAACAAAATATGCTAGTTATGAGTCCGTCTTGGCTGAGAAAAGAACATTTGAATCATGGCACTGACACTGAAATGCTTTCTTTATTTTACATTTGCGGCTGGCTCAGAACCTTGCACGCTTGCTGCGTGATTTTGACTATCTGTTAGCGCATTCGAACTGTATCATAAATAGCAGTATTGAAAACATATGCCACAGGGGAAGGAAATCTGTAATAATACCAGCTGCCATTATATGATAATGAATTTCCATCACTACTAACCTGGATAAGTGTTTTTCACAGGGAAACAAGTGGCAAATTTACTGACGAAAAATTTGTGTAAAACTTTCAAGTTTTTAAGAAGGGATAATCCACTTTGATCAATGGGAAAAATCATCTGGGACTAATTTGAAACTGAATGCATCCAGTTTGATTAAACAGTGAGTAAAGCAACACGGTAACAGTTTTCACATATGTAGAAGGGAAATCCTTTTAAGGCAGCAATTTTAGGGTACATATTCATAAGGAAGAGGAAATAAATTACAGGAAAGTTTAAACTGAGTGTTTAAAACCCTTCTAAGGCTAGAATCTGTTAGACAGCAAAGCCACTTGAAAACCATCAGTTTTATTATCTGGGAAATATGAAAAAGTTTGGCTGCATTACTGAAGATATGTACTGAGAAGTAATCTAGCTTTGGAATGAGAGAGCTTGGATGGTCTCATTATTCACTCACGGTTTTAATTTCTATGATTCTATGACTGAATCTCATGATGAGGTCGCTTTCCTCTTCTGGAGCTAGATAGCAGATAAAATAACTCTGTGTATTATGACAAATAAGCAGTCAGGTTAGTGTTTGCATTTCATGGCCACTGAGTATTTTGCTATTGGGACAACAGTCGGTATATTTCTTTCAAATTCTCTGTTTAAATTAGGTTGTATTCCAGCTGGTGACTGTTATGTCCTGAAGTGGCATGATTATCTCCAAGGGAAATCTGCAAGAACACAACTACCTCAGGAAGCTTTTGTCAAAGACAAAGTCCATACACACACATACCCCCACCCAACTTGTATATGTATAGATATCTCCTTTAATGTAGAGTTATAATTAAAAATCATATTTTAGTCCAACTCAAAGTAAATAATTTCTCTTTGGAAGGATATAAGGTCAGTTGCAGGATGTAGGAACAAACACAGCAAAAATAAAGCTGCGTGATTCTAAACATGCAATATATTAAATAAATCCACATGACTAAACTCGCTTGATTCAGAGCTGTTTTCATGATACATGAAGTGAAGAAGAGTGTCAGTTCATAACAGGAAGAACAAGACTTTTGAATCAGGTGTAGTTTAACTCAGTAAGAGTAGGTGAGTAAGCTTGTAAAGTCTTACTGTGCTTTTCCAAGCAAAAATAATGCATTTGCACTGTCAGAGATTTCACTGGAAAATAGGCTCACGTAAACAGGTACGATGCAAATGTAACTTTCAGCTGCGATTACAACCTGTAGGTTGCTTGGCATAGTGTCATCTAACTAGTTACAGAAAACTACTGGCTTTGTTGATGCCATTTGGATTTCTCTCACTGTCTTAGAGGGGACAAAGTCTCATCGATGGTTTTTAGAAATTTTCTAAAATCCACAGACAAGAGTTTTTTCATTGTGTTTTGGCTTTTGGTATTTAAGGCACTAAAGAGAGCTGGTAGGCTTGATCAAGCACAGACCTCCTTCTGTGTTGCACAGGTGTCCCTAACAGGCCAGCGCAAGACTGAAAACTTCCTCAGATAGGGCCTCTTGGTCCTGAAGGACCCAGCTGAGCTGCTACACAGAGAGGGTAAAATCTTTTATTTTCAGGTGCCCTAGGCTGCTGCATTAAGAGCTTTGGGAGGTACAGGCACATCCAGGGCTTCCTGCATAGTGCCTAGTCCAAGTGGAAAGACCTTTTCCTGAGACAAAGCTCAAGCTGTTTTCTGACAGACCCACACCAATCAGTCACAGCACAGAGGTCATGCTGTTAGTATAAATAGTGCACAACAATGCTCAGCTAACATATAGTTCTCTCAAAAATGTATTTACTTGGCATCATTTACAGCAGCCCCAAGGCACCATTAACCTCTGCTGAAACACAGGATTGTATAGATTTGTTCTGCCAAACTGATCTATGGCAAAACAGAGATTCCCAGGGCTCTGTATTCAATTTGGAGAGTTGTTTCTTATTGAATAGTTTGTTTTTCCCGCACAAATAAGGGTCAATCAACATTTTCAAATAACACATAAATGTACCAGTTTTATTAGAATTTGTCTCTCTAACGTTTTTACAATGGCCCACAAAAATCAACCCAAGATAATAGCAGGAATAATTGACCAAAGAATAGCAGTTTCTTTAATCAAGGGAACATCATGATTAACTCAAAAGCTTTAGATCTGTGGATATCATCAGTGGTCTTTTGTCTATTAATAACAATATATCATCAGTGAATTTTAAAAACACAGTTGCTAGAGGGTAAAATGTATAAATCTAGATGGAGAAAGGTCAGAACAGTATTATTTGTAATTAAATCCATTAACTGTATCGCGGACGGTTTTTCAAGTGATTTAGATTAAAATGTGTTACTGAAGTACAGCAATACTTAAAAAAAAAATGCTCAAATCCTAAATTTCGTAACATTCGAGTATGCTTTCCTTGGAGTCTTTATTACTCTAAATAGGATCCAAGCAGTAATATTATAATACAAAAAAAAAGAAAAAAAAAAAAAAGAAACCAGAACAACAAAATGTTGCTAATGAAAGGCTTGGTTTTGCTTTAGAAACATTGGCAGAAATAACCCACAGCACTGAAGCATCAGAGACACCATTGCTTCCTCTTCCTGTGCTGTAGCCACAGGGACAGTGAGCATTCTTCTACACCTTTTATGTATAACAAATCTCTTTTGCACAAGAAGACATGCGAGCTTGTAGGGAACTTACTAGCCTCGGAAAGGCAGCCAGCGTACGAAAACAAGAGCAAGCATATGCTGAGTGTTAGCGTGGTCTGTTACAGTGTGCTGCTTTCAGAACCCAAGGTGTATCTTTGCACCAAACACCACTGCACAGGGCAGATATACTTCATACATATTAGTGCATTAAAAGGTGTAGTAAAAAACTCTCTGTACATACAAAGCACATGAGAAGGTGTGATTCTTCCGTTTCCTGAGCCTGGAGGGAAGGCAGATTACAATTTTCTATGGCAATATTTAGTGGCCTTAGCTCATAGATCCTCGGTTTTCTTTCCACTCAGTTAAACTGAGTATAAACTATTATCCAGTGCTTTTGAGCTTTTAGCCACAAATAGGCAGAAATGAGCAATTTTATGGTATAAGCAAAGTGCAAATAAATATACAAATAAAGTATTTATAAAACCTTTTAAGGTGCCTACTGAATTAATCGGTTGTAAGTGTGAAATCTTTGCACTTGCATAGCTTATTGCAAGTCCTTTAAACTCAATTGCAGGATTTTTAAAAAAAATTCTTTTAGACCTCGATTGTTTCAGCCCTTTCCTACTAGCATCTGTCATTTTCGGTTCGTAAGTGCTCATATACTATCAAACTTTTTTCCTGTCCTGAACACTTTCGGTGTATCTATTTCTCTACCTTTCATAGAACCATTTCCTTTAATATCAACAGCTTTTCTATACTTCTTTCTGACTGCAGCTCATTTGTTGAAATTTCCAGTATATCTTCTAGAATATACTGATAATTTTAACTTTTTTTTTTTTTTTTAATGTGAAGGGATCCTAGCTTATCACAAATTGCTATAAATTCAAAAGTACAATGCGCTGTAGGCCAGTCAAAAGTATCCAATATGTACTCTTCTTTCATTTTTTCCGATCATCTCTATTTAGTTCTGTTAGCACTTTCTCAGAACAGAAAGTAGTCCGTTTAGAAATGATTGGATCATCTGTTTTACCCTCAACCAAGTGACATTCATTCACCCATTAATAGTCCTTTTTTTCCCGTCCAGATGTCACCAAGAAATAATTTTTTCTACTTAAAACACCAAAAACCAGAGGAAAATTGGAAATCAACAAGTGCAATTAATTATTTCATAGTGTGAATTGTTATGACTTTTTAATAGCATCAGAACTTAAAAAACAGGGAGTGAAGAAAGAACAAGGAAAAAACTGGCAGGTAAGTAAACAACTACAGTAATTTCCTCGGGAAAACCATGTGTTTTCTCAGGTTATAGCTGTACATCAGAGAGTCTAATACAGACTGTTAATTTCCACATAGTTACTATTGCAATCAGTCTTCTATTTTGAGGCATCTTTTTACTCTCTTAATTCTTTTAAGAGATTTTTGGAACAGTAGAGTTAGCCCTTCAGGCAAAGTAGACCCACTTCATCCTGCCTCTTTGGGAGGAAATGGAACAAATCTTTTTTGCATTTGAAAAAAATTAAGAGCAACTTCTCTAAAAATGTAAGGGAGGTAGTGCGTCCCAGTGTGCTTCAGGTGAAAGAAGAGCTACAGCTGAAGTTTGCTGCAGTGTGGTTTGGATAGGGATCATTTTCTCTTCAGTTCTCACTGATGCTTCTCTGAGAGGAAACCAGCTCTCTGTCCAATGCTGTTTCTCCTGCTCTGTTCCAGGTCTAGGTGATGTTTTTCCTAGTATTGTTCATGGTAATATAATTTATTTCTTTAGCACATCAAAATGATAGACTTCATTATTGAACCATGCTGAACTTTGTAACACTGATCCTTATGACAAGAAGGGTCCTTGGCTTTGGGCCCTAGGCTTGTTTTTAGGCTAGAAGGGGTAGTCCAGTCTAGCCTGAGACTCTTGCCTTCTTGTCCTTTCTCCAAGGGAAATTATTGTGTGCATTGCAAATTTTTTTTTTTTTTAACACAGATCATATACACCTGCGTGAGATCACTGTGCAATTTTGCTGGGGAACTAAACTGCAAGAAGATGGATGTTGTAGTTGGAGCTGAAGGTGGTGAACATGGGATCGTTCCTGAGAATCACAGCCATTGTCTTGAGGTGGGTGTTGAAAAAGCTCCCTCTCCTGCATGCGGGATGATAAAAGATAATAATAAATAAATAATCATGGTGTCAGACAGTGAGATTTTGCCAGAATGATTCAGTTATCTTTTAGGCACACTGATCATTTTGAGTACCTTGAAGACACGGAATCTGCCACAGGAAGTAGGCTTCAGTTTGTTAAGCATGAAGACATCAATCTTTAACCAGCTAGACTTCTTATAAAAGGAATGGGAAGGAAGAGTTAGGCATCTCAGAAGAGAATACCATGATACATAATACACAAACCCATTTAAGACTGTGGACTTTCCCACGTGGCACTATATAGAGTGTTGAAAAATCAGAGCAGTCACTGTTGTGAATGGACTCTGATGTTCATACGGACTCTGAGGACAAAGCGGTCTGTGCTTGTAGGGGTAAGTCAGATGGCATGTGTACAACGGATCCAATGCATCCACTTATAGATCCATTGAACACGACGTTCTATCTGTCTGTCTGTCTGTCTGACTATCTATCTATCTATCTATCTATCTATCTATCTATCTATCTATCTATCTATCTAGCTATCATCAAGAAAAGTGTCCAATTACCAGTAAAAAATGAAAATAAAAAGCCACGTTCCACATGGTTTTTACGAGAGATAAAGGATCTGAATGTGGAAATCCTGTACCATGCAGGATGTTGAGTGACTGTAGTGCTGAGTGATAGGCTCTTGTAGACCAGAGACTAGGCTGTTGTCTGAGGATAGTATTTTTCTAAATTATTTAACAGAACATTTGCCTTTCTATGAGGCTTTCTGATGAAAGTGATTATGTTCTTCTATAGAATATATATATTCATATATAGATTAAATGTTAAACCTTTATCTTGTTGAACATTTCCAAGCTATTACCACTGACTTTGTTTTTGCTAAACAAGGGTTTATTATTTTACAGTCTAAAACACCTGTTGAAGTAGCTAGTAAAATATGAATGCCAAAACAATATTCTGAGCACAGTATTCAGTGGCTCCGCAAGGAGTCAAGAGCTGATCACTGTTCCTTCCCCTTTCCACTTTTCTGTCCTGGACTTGAAAATTTTTCATCATCCTGTTCCTATTCATGGCTTCATTTTATTTTATAAGTTTGGAAATATGAAATACAAGTGATACTCATGCTATGTCTTTTTATACATATATATTTTCCTGAAGGCAAGAATGGAGACTTTCTTCATTTTGGACTTCTGTAGTAGGTTTTGTGTATGAGACAAGTAGGCTAAGATGTAGAGAAGTTATCCTGTTAACTTTAAAACATCAGTGTGACCAACGAGTCTTTTCCAAAATTATGGATCACAGCATATAATTATGATTTCTTAAAATACTGAAGTAAAACTATATATACATGATATAACTATTTATATAAACAAAATTCTTGGATTTAGTATTAATTTTCTTTTTAAAAATTATATCTCATAGGATATTCTTTTAAAATATTTTAAGACTTTTTTTTTCATCTCATGAAGTTTGCAAACTGTTTTTTTCCAAAGAAAAGGCCAAAAGAAGAAAAAATATCTCACATAATCTGAGGACTTTAGGGACAATGGAACTTAAGGATAATGCTGTATTCTATGAGACCAAAAAATAGGACATAGGAATGTCAATTAGATTGCTATTATTTCCCATTTTTCATATTTTGAGCCCCAAACAATTTCCTGCCCCCAGCTTTTTATATCTAGCCATTCTTACCTGTTTTGCTGTCTGGAACTAACTTCAGATTTTTGCCTTAGCCAAACTGCTTGCTTGAATCTATATTTCTATTGGGTTGGACTCCCTTGAAACGCTTATCTATTTCTGTGGCACTTCAGTGGTAAATATTCCAAGATTCCATTAGTTAGTATGTTTTATTCTTCAGCACTTTGCTTCTAGCTTTTTGATCCAGGGTTTGCAGACCTTAACCGTTACTCACAGTTTCCTCACAGTTCGACTTTCGTTGGTTTGTGATGTAATTCTGCTTACTCTGTGGAGCATCTTACGCAGCGTGTAGGTTCGCTAATACTGGGGCCAGAAAATATTTCTCAAAACAAGGGTGGCAAAAATGAGTTTACATATACCTGGCCAATTAAACATCGGTAGTAATAAGACAGCTGTGTAATGATTATACGTACTGCTTTTAATCTGAAACTGTATTAATTCCCCAAATCTTTAATAAAACTAATGAGTGCCTTAGTTGTTTGGGGTTCTTTTTTTTTGCAACCCTACCAGAAGGTTGCCTTCCTTACTAAACTGGTGACGTTCCCAGTACCTGCTGGGTATCACACTGCTCATTGCCTGCATACAGCTGCCTGCCTCACCTGGGTGTTTTACTACAAGAAGGAAACGGGTTACATCTTACCTCAAAGTCTCTTTAGTAGAGGCAGGATGAAGGGGCATAGTTGTGACTACCTGACAGCACAGCGCGCCTCAATAGTAATATGTTCCTGGTGGTACTTTTTGCAGCTTAACATAAACCAGTCATGCATAGAAACCAGCCCCATACACATGACCCCCCCAAACCAGAAGGCATACGATACTCAGAGGTGGCATAAACTTAATATTTTACATAAGCGTTGATCTGCCTGTGACCTCAGAGTGTGCTGGTTACAATTGGGCTGGGTAGCAGGATCTGTATTCAGGAGAAACAGAGCAATTCTATGGAGGATTTAGGAACAGTTTTGAAAGTCTTGTTCACTGTAGATGAGATTGTTAAATTCGTTATACAGGAATGAGTAATTTTTAGATAAGTGTATTAGGTCTCCCAAGTGATTTGCATGTATAATCAAATGAAAAGACCTCTGAAATATTGAAACTCTAGATGAGAAAAGTGAGATTCTATTAAGAAAGAAAGAACCTCCGCATTTATAGCACATTCAGAGAACATATCAGAGTATAAATTTAATGCAATGCAGCAATGCTCATCTTACTTTAAAGGTAATTATATAGAAAAAGGGGCATTTAAAATGTATAAGTAGAGGCTTTTTTGCACTCATACAGCATATAATTAACAAAGTTCTTTAAACCTATTCATAAAAGAAAGTAATAAACCACTTGTAAATAATGGCAGTCTCATATTCTTTACAGTTAAATGTCAATAATCTGAATGTCTTTTTTATGCTCAGTTATAAAACTGCATTTTTGACATATTAAGTAGAAGCTGGTATTACTAGTGTGGCATTTCAATTTTCTAGAGATTTAGACATATTCATATAAAAAGGATGCAAAACGAAGAACTGTAGCTATAGAAAACTGGAATGCTTGTATATTAAATCAATACTCTGCCTGCAAAACACAAAGTGATAACAGAAAAGTGAAGCTGCAGAACATTTCATAGCAAAATTAAAAGGTGTAGGTGTTGAGACCTTAAAATACTAAACTGTAGGTGCAGAACAAGAGAACACGAGAACTACAAAGGAAAGTACCAAAGCTTGTAGTATCATACAGATCAATTAATAATGATTTGTTTTGCAGTAATTACTGGATCCTCACAAGATTAATTTAAAAAACAAATCCAGCTTTCTTCATTGCTCATTAAGAGTGAACACTTCTCTGAAATAAGGAGGAAGGGAGAAATAGGGAGAGATTAAAGAAAATATAAAGTAATGAAGGAAAAGAGTATAGACCGTAAGTGATTTTGGACCTCTTTTTAGTTTGATTTCATTATTTTTTTCTTCCTCACCTCATCCTTTGAGAGCCTGTATTTCATTGCAGACCCCTGTTCTGACACATGCCATCTTAAATAGCCAAAGTGCGGGATGCTTCCAATGTATCCGTCTCTGTTTGACCTTGCCCTTCAGTTTATGGGTACCCAAGCAAGGGAATGCAACTGGCTATGGGAAGAGAATTACTAGGTGCTAGGTCCTACCAAAATAACAAAGAGATTGGGCTAGATTAAAGGTTTCAGGCCTGGAATAAACACAGATTAAATTAGTTAGGGTTGGATCTTTTTTCCTCTGATCTGACTGCATATGTTTACATTTCAATGTTTAGGAACATCTACGATTTATTCCATGTTTACTACTGTCCATTGAAAGACATGGCACTTCGCCAGTTTCTAGCAAGAAGTGAGAAAAAAGTCAATACTTCCCTGAAATTAAACTTCAGTTACCATTGCTACAGTTCAGAGACTGCACATTAAGAGCCATGGTTTATGTGGCACCAAACGTTGCATTTTCAGACTGGTTAGTTTTCCACAAAATGATTGAAATAGATAAACACTTTTTTTTTTTTTTTTTTTTGCTGTTCAGTTTTATTTTATGATGAAAACAGCATTCGTTCTTATATCAACATTAACAACCACTTTTAAAAAGCAAAGGGCAAACTCCCTTTACTGTTGCAGATTTTCCAGGAGTTGAACCAGACACAAATCAGATTAGAATGCCTCTTCCAGGTACTCCTCTTTCTTTCTTGGTTATGAAGTAAGTCTAGGTTAAGTGAAGCTATGTCCAAACGGTAGGTGGACACCGTGAGATGTCCCAAGGTCTTGGTCTTTCACTTGTCAGTTTAATGCCATGTTTCCCTCCTGCCTGTATGCCCATGTTTTCTTTCCAGCCAAATCCAGGAGCAAGGGGAAGGGGAAAAATGATGAAGCCTGGGGGGCTTCATGCAGCACAGTGTTGGTGCAACCATGTAGACAGTTTAGACTTAGCCTAAATTCCTCTTAGGAACCTCACTTAGAGTCTTAAAGTCAGACGGAATAAATTCAGGCTTTAGTCTTTTAACACAGGAATTAAAGTAACATTTGGCTATTAGGTTGGGTTTATATGGGGTTGTTCCAGTTACCTCTTTCCTGTATGCACCTCAAGACCTTCCACATGCATGGTATCCACCCTAAGATGAGAGAAGTCACTCACCCCTCTGCCTGTATGTAGTTCACAGTATTCCTCCTTCAGGTCACCCAATGTGTCATTGCGTATGCTGAGAAGGGTGAAAAATGAGCAGTCAGGCAGCAGCAATGGACTGGGAAGAAATTTAAAGAGGCATTTAATTGAGGTTTTTGAAACTTAAAATTCTGGATCGATATGGAATCAGCACTAGAAAATCCTTCCCTGTAGCAAAATCTGTTGGTACATCTGATTCCTCTTTTTACTTCATTTCCATGCTGGAATGAAGAAAACTGAAACAAATGAACAAATTTCATTTTGATGCCAAAGTAGCATCACTGCAGTGTGGGGAGGCTCTGAAAAAGCAAAAGTCTGCTCTGTAGCAAGGAGATTCAGACTTCTCCAACACTCAGCTTGATCAGACTTCTGAGCTGAATTTTCCCTGTCCTTGCTAATGACGAGAAACTAGATGATAACGAGTCAGGAGACTGAAGGTGCAAATGCTACAAGAATATAAGAAACATGCAAACTAAATGCATTTTTGATTAATATCTGAAATTGTAGATTAAAGAATATCCATGTGATGAAGTTGTTCCTTTATCTTTTTGTCCTATCTGTTTTTTTTTTAAAATTAAAGCTATCAAACATACTTGGAATTGTAACAATTAGTGATCATGCAACAGAAGTGCATACCTACTTCAGAGACATCGCTACTACTTTCTGAATTCAGACTTGATGGTGTGATATGGGATTATTGAACTGGCTACTGTATGATCTTTTTCTTTCTTCCATTCCAGATAGTAATTTATTCATGGGATGGGAATCTTTGTCTGCTTTTTGAACTCAAACCTTGACACTGTGAAGCAAGCTGCTACGTTGATATTCATGATTTGGGAATTGAAAGCTGTTTACTTTTTCAATCTCCTAAAATCTGAATTTAATATTTTATTAAATGTACCATAGTCATTCCCTCATTTGTGCAGTGAACAAACATGAGAGAAAAATGACTTGGACAACTTTTGGTCCAAAGGCAGAAGGATGTGTGTGCACAAGTAAAATAAGGAATAAAAAAAAATCTAAGCCATTTAAATCACAGAAAATTCTTCAGACATTTCTCTGCTATAAAAGAACCATAACTCTACTTACATTAAGGCTAATTCCCTAGTGCGACTCTGTAAATCTTGTTCTTTTCGCTTTACTTGGATGTAAAACTATTTAAGAAAGTAACATCGCTTCACTGTTGTGCAGTATGACACTGTTTCTACAAAAATCACTATTTCAGTAACTTGTTCCAGGAGAAATCCAATGAGCTAAACATCTTGAGTTACTCATTTTTACCCCTTCACCACTATGACAAGCGTTTCTTGAACCTTGCTTAAAAGTTGTCTCTCATCCTTGCAGGGCACCTGGAAGCTTATCAAGTCCAGGCTATTTTGAGCTGTGAGTGGGTGGGAGGTAGTAAAATGAGGATTGGATTCTCATGTTTGATGGATTATTGTGATGGTAAGGAAGACCCAGCTAATCACAGCATAACCACTGTCCTGAGCAGATGTGAAAGGCAAGTGTGCACTTTTATCAGTTAAAGTATTAGCAGTAGCAGCACAGAAGTAACGGTGCCATTTATAGAAAGAGACTTGTTTAAATACAGGAAAGGGACACCAGTAGGATTAAAGTGAGAGAGTAAGTGTTGGATGGTAAAGGTAAAATAAAATAATAGAGTGTACTTATCGATAAGAAAACTGGGCAGTGGCTTTCAGAGTGGATAACTTCACAGAGTGAAGCGAAATCTGAGAAAGGAATGGCAAAATCAGTGATTAGAAGCTGAAGTTAGACAAATTCAATTCAGAAAGGAGAAGATATATTTAACAGGAAGGATGATTCATGCAAATTGTTGCAGGGAGTCGTCTAATTGCAAAAGTAATTACCTCAATGCAAATGTACCTTTATTGGGCTGTGAGGTACAAAAGCACAAGTGACCTATTGGTCTTTTTTGACCTTAAACTCTACTGATATATTACAAAATACAATAGACATCTTTGCTGTTCTTTTCAAGTCCCTTATCTAAAAGTTCATGGGAGGTTATTTTTCTAAAAGTTTTGGGAATGAAAATTTCTCCTCATAGATGTGATAGTTCATCTTCAGGCCTCAGAACTGGTGCTCTGCCAAATTCAAACGAACAGGTGCTACTGCTTGCTGCTGGTTCAGAGTCTGCAAGCTCACGGAGACATCTATAGTTTTGCTTAGCTTTAAGTATTAGCTCTAAAATAAGGGAATGATACCTATATAAAGTACAATATATTAATACAGTTGCTGTTTTAATACTAATAGTACTAATACATAGAATTAAACTAACCCAAGCTATTAAGAAAATCATTCAGAGGTGTGTCTGACCAGTCAGAAGTGCAAGCGTGGCAGAAAATATGTCCCCACAGGAGATACACAAGATTTTTTAGAACAGTGGATAAACAGTAATTGCAAAAAGGATACCTGCTTATTGTTTGAAAAATAACAGGCTTATTTTAACAAGATCTGAAATGAAGGACTAAGTTTAGTATAAAAGTTCATATCTTAGAAAAGAAGAAGGCTGAAGCAGGCAGTGTTTTTTTGGGGGAAGGGATGCTGTTGTAGAGGCACGCCAAGAAAGAAGGAAACTGTCTTTCCTTAACAGTTGTAGGCAGAATTTGTACCAGAGCCATGATACTAAGGCTGAATCACTAGAGGATGTGTTTAAAACAGCTTGGTCTATTCAAGTTTTAGAAGAGCTGATGAACTGCAGTTTCAGTAGGGAGAAAAAAAGGGGAAAAAAAAGAAGAAGAGCAAAACTATAACAAGGTTGGGGCAAGAGGCCCATATGCTGACATTCTGAGTAGCCGTTTATGTGATAGTAAAGGTAAGAAGCTTTTACCACTTATTTTTTGCTACTCTTTCATTACATGTGCATGTGGAAAGAAGGCAGGATGGTATTAAACTGACATCCTGCCCCAACTGCCAGAATGTCTTGTTATGGCTTCAAAGTCTAGATTCACACAGCAGAAGGCACTGTCTGCTTTACTCACTTGCACACTAGTAAGGGCTCTCATACAGCCTGTGGGAAACCTGGGCTCAAATCCCTCTTCTGCTGTTGGAAGACTAGAAAATATAAGCCTTTTTCATTTCATTGGTAAGAAGAAACTCAATTGCCAGACTGTAGGGTATTTTGAAATTGAGAACTTCTCAGTCTCTTCTGTTAGTTCTTTTTCATTTCACATGTCATACTTTAATGTTCTTCGAGTTAGAACGAAAATAGCTATCTAGTGCCTTGAACACCTGCCTGGAAGACGGAGAACCTGAGTTTTTTCGTCCTGTTTGACTTAATGACAGACACAAACAGGGTCTGTGTCAACTTGCTCTCACTCCTCAGTGCGTGAGCCATGGTGCTACTCTCACCAGGGCTTTCACTCAAGGCAGCACCACTGATGTTCCCAAAGGAGGAACTTGTTGAAGACACACAAGGGTGAAACCTCCTGATGGGATTCAAACTGCAGCTCTGGCCAAAGACAATTGCTGGTAAACTTTGTTCTGCCCATGTGGATCACACTTTGGACTTTGGTTTGCAGGTGACAGCTCTGCTCACTAGCTTTGCAGCTCCTGCATGTCTGTCTTGTTGTCCATTCTTCCTCCCGCCTGACTCATAATCTCTATATTTGACTGGATTTATTTTTTATGTTAAATCCCACCTACTTTTGAACCTGCCTCTGTTATCCTGTCTTCCTCAGAACGACCTGGCTTTGTTTCTGACTGTGATTGCTATTTGCAGTACAAGTCTCCAGGAAACCAGCAGGCTCTAAAATTCCCATTACTATTTTTGATATACAAATCCCACATGTTGATGGAAAGATCCAGGGGTAATTGCAAAGACAATATCTCCAAGCTATGGAGGTCTGTTTCATATGTTTTTCTTTGAAGTAGTTATCAATTCCTAGGATGTAAGAAAGCTTATTATGAAAATTTTGAACAGACTATACCATTCTAATAAACTATTCCTGTTTCATCTTTCCTTTTATGCAGATATCAAATTGCAGATCTTTGTCAGAAATGAGTTATCTCAGCAGGGTGCAGAACAATAATTATTCATGCCAGGACTGCGGTGATAGACATTACTCATAACGACTCAAATTAATCATAAGGCATATGATTGATGATGAGTACATCAAATTGTGTGGTGTGGACGCATGAGGACTATGGATATTGTTAAACATGTCTTTGATCCAAAATCAGAGGTGATTTTTTTGAGAGAGCTCAAATCACCTGGCTATTTTATTTAGTCATTAATATGGACCCACATGGCAAATAAAGGCAATCAAAGGCACTTCAGTTGCCACTGGCAACTTTAAAATCTCTGAAAGACGAGGCTATAAACACTATTCCTTCGCTATAGAATATTGTCAGCGAAACATGCCAACATAACATTGTGCGCTTAAGACCCGTATATGGAGTCCATGTATGTCAAGCATACATATAGGACCCATATACGGGTCTTAAGGTTTTATGGGTGGTGTCTCCAGTCAAAGAGAAATTAAAAAAAAAACCAGTTTAGGATTATTTTGCTTAGGTGGAAGAAGGATTTGACTTTTCCCATTTTGGGGATTTTGTTTCCTTAATCACACGCTGTTAGCTGATAATGAAGGGTCAGATTGATGTCTAGGTTTATCTCTCCTTCCTGAAGCACTAAATCTCCACATGGCCTCCATAGATTGTGAGTTTGCCATGGGATGGAGAATAAAGGCTTTTCACTTAGAACTCCTTTCTTTTTCGTGTCCTCTGCACACGAGGAGGGTGTGAAAATAATCTTGGCTCTCGCCCCTCAACATGGCAGCGAGCTCAGCTGAGCTGGCAGGGGTGGTAAATAGTCTACACTATAGAGCATTTGCAGGTTACTTTCTTTCTGGAGCAAGTAGGCAGCTGAGGCTGAGAAAGGGGTTGGAACTCACTGAGTCACAATTTCTTCCCTGGCTTGCTCTGGAGGTGCTGTAACTACTTGCTGTCCCAGACATGGGCAATTGAACACAGGCTCAATCTGGCCCTCAATAAAGAAGAAATCATGAGTCTGAGAAAAAATTGTTCCATTTCATGAACCAATTTTCTCATGAGAAGACACAGCACATCTACAGAATTTCTGCAAACAGCATAGAAGACAGATGTATATTATCTGTGATGAGAGGAAATGGCTGAATTGCTTATTGGGAAAAAATTAGTTTCCTTGATGACTCATTATTTCAAAAATTGCCTGTCAAGTTAATAGGCAGACTTTATTATTATTATCGTTTATTATTTCTATTACAGTAGCACTCAGGGGCTGCAGTCAAAAACTGGGGTCTCACTGTGCTAAGCACCATCTACAAATAAAATCTTCTGGTGGTCTCTGCCCCAAGAAGCTTACTGTTTTGAATCCTGAGATTGCAAAAATTTGGGCATATATTTTCTTACAAGTCTCTGGGTAAGTATTTTAAAATCAGTTCTAGTGCTGCTAATCAATAAAGAGCTTTCTGCAAACAAACAGCTGACAAATTTTACTTCCCCCCCCGCCTTTTTTTTTTTTCCAAAGGAATTTTTTATAGCAGAGGAAATAGCTTGAAGTAGTAGAATCATTCAAAAGAACCCAAATTTATGTTTGTCCTTAGCAGATGGTGGCATAAGAAAATGCATGATGAACTCTTATGAAGAAGCCTGGACAACTAGTAAAAGTACTGGTTCTTGTGGATTTGATTAGTTCCAATTTTTCAAGAGATGCTTTAATGGATAGATTTTAAAATAATAATTTTAGGTTGACAAAACACATGCAGTCAGTATACATACAAATAAGATACCATCTGCCAAATGATGAGTTCCTTAACAATAATCTTTTTAACGCTGACACTAAAAATGTAGCATGAAATGAAGCCATTCAGTACTGGGACCAGTAGAAGAATGTTTTACCAACTATTAGATCTAGGAAATCAAAAGAATATAAGTTCTTAAAAAGCTGATATTTTAATAGATGCTGAATAATAAGCAAATCATAGGTACTGTGTCATGATGCCTTTACAGCTTTGCCTGTATTTTTAGTAGTAACTATATCTCCATAACTCCCACCTCCATATCTTGTCCATTATTTTTTTGTACTTAATTTGGCAACTCTAATTGACGATAATTTCAGACTCACTGTATCTTCTTAAAGTAATTCATATCACATTCACCTAGCAGTATGAGCTGCCCACTCCTTGTATTTCAATGGAGGTTTTCAAAGAGAACATTTTGTTAGGAGTGTATTCACCACTTAATTTAGTGTGCTTAAAAATTATCTTGATAGTCTATAAAAATAACAGTACACCAGTTTCAAAACAGTCTATTGGCAAAAGTGGAACCACACTTATTTGCCTCAAGCCTGACTTTGACATTGTCTTTTGATATTAGTCTGATTTATATATATTTGATGTTGGGTAGTTTATTTCTTAAAAATGTGGATTTCAAAATCACAGAGGCAGAAGTGATTCAGTATTTTTTCCCAGAATATAAAAGTGTCAGGTTTTTAAAGCAAAGGTTAAGAGGAACGTTTACATGTACTTTATATTCTTGTATAGTACACTACCAAGGCTTCTTTTGTGGCATTTCCTAAGTGAAAATGAGGAAAAACTTCAAAGGCTGGTGATTTAGGCTTTTCTGTTGTAGATTTTAATTGAACTTTTCATTAATATTCCAACCCTGGAGTATCATTTTCTCTGGGTGTTACCTGAAGGCTATTGCTCTTTCCAGTCAATTGCACTGTATTATTTTTTCAATTGTCTTTTGTTAGTGAGGTGTATTTTATTTACAGAATTAACTGCCTGTCCCGTAAAATTAATTGTAATACAACATAACGTGCGTCACCAACCTGCCCGATGTAATGCTACAGGTAAAGGTGAGAATGGAACCTCACAACCTTTAAAGCATTTCATCCCAGTATTTTAAATGACTGAACATTTTCTCCAGGTGTATACTTTTTATAAGCAAAGCAATGAAAATGCTCATGAATCTGTTCAGAAACTAAGAAATAGTTCTGGTCCATAGTATTGCTCCAGTGTACATTAGCTGCACAGTCTTTTGTTACATTAAAACATCAGGGTATAGTGAGTGGCCTTATTCCTTGATGTCTGAGGGGCAACCAAATAATTTTCATGTGTCTTTTAGAAAATAATTTTCCAGGATTTTTTCCAGTAATGGTATCCCCCCTCCCAAGTATTACTGGCTATCTTTCTATCTGTACTTCTCAATTAGTTTTGAAGAATGTCATTGTGTACCCTGAGTCTGGGAAGTGAAGTAATCAGGTAATATTCGGAATCACTGGGCCATGTAATCTGATGATGAATGTTTACCTTGTGATTCTGCTATAGAGGAGAATCAAAGCAGTAGGAAGGACACCTGGAGAAAAAATTCCAAAATGAGCTCTCAGAAGTTTATCCTTCTGAAATGAATATTCCTAACTGCAAAACACATTTGCAGCAACAGAGATTAAAAATAACAACCCTTTTGTGCTTTACAGTAAAGCTTCTCTTTTAACTTAATAGATCAAGTAGTAATCCTTCTTACTTGATATTGTCCACTCAAGCTTGCTCAAAGCTGTCATATTGGATGTGAGGCTACCATAGGAGAATGAATCAAAGAATTCTGGAAGAAATTTTTTCATTCAGTCTTTTGGGCAGGTGGGTACTGGTGATGCAATTGGTTCCTGAAGCACTGAGGTTGCCTGATGATGTACACCAGTAGCAGAAGAATGATAAGTTAAAGGATGGCTTGTTTGTACTCACAGTGGCTCTGTAGGAGAGAAAGGCTAGGGGGACATTGGAAAAGAATTAAAAATGAGGGTTCAGAGACAATGAGAAACAGAAGGCAATCTAAGGACCTCAGAAAAGCCACAGGCTACATAAGGATTGGGTTGAGATGAAAAGTCTGAGAAGAATATGGAAGTCTGGTGAAACAAAGCATCTTTAGAGATCTGAGCTCCTGAAGTTCTGAAGATTAACCTGAATGCATGACAAGTAGTGTATCAGTTGGGAGGTCATTTCAGATCCTAAAAATACCTTGAAATGAGCAGAGCCTTTTCATGAAAAATTGTGTGCGTGTGAGTAATACCAAGAACACTAGACTGAGGAGAAGCTATTAGGATTTATAGGCTATGAGTTCCCATATCTACTGATATCAGTGATGATTCAGTCACTCTCTTACACAAACACAGTTTACGAGGCTCTATTTTTGTCCACGGAGCCTGACGGTGTTCTTATAGGGTGGCTATGATTTAAGAGAGTATGCATCTTCCCATCAGCCAGCGAAGGAAAAATGGGTGAGAGAGGAGGGAAGGGAAGGGGAAGAGCCATCATTCATTCCTGAATTCACTGAGTATCACACAGAGCAAGAAAGAAGCAAAAAGGGATCGTGGTTCTGTGCTGAGAGTGCAAATCCAGTAGCTCTGGGACTGTTCCTGGCATGCTGCATGGTGCACTGGGACTTGCCAGATTTACCAGTCTGATCCTACCCCACTCCTACCCCAAAACTTACAGTATCTGTACCAGGGGTATATACTCCCCTGAGTGCCCTGACTATGTTTTCTGTCTAGTTACATGGTCCCGAAGTGCCAGGGAAGCTGGGTCTTACCTGAAATTTCACATATAATAGAACAAAAAATTCATTAAATGTGCAGCATCTCTTGTGACCCATGCATAACTGGTTCAGGTTGCACTGCAGTCCCTCATGAGAAACACCCTGTAACCTCGACAGTCTGGATCAAGCCTAGATGCCTGACAAGTCTAAATACAGTTCATCTTTCTGTGGTTATTGCAAAAAAGTCTTACAGCCATTTCTTTCCATTAAAGCCCTGATGACTGACAAATGCTCTGTTTGCTCCAAGATTGTCTCTTCCTCCTCGGGAAGAGATAGTGCAGCTGAATACAGCTCAGCCTTCATTTGTTTGGAATCACTTCATGCTTTTCTCCTCTGCTGGTTGATTTCTTAATGCCTGCAAATGTAATTCTCTCATGGAGGCCTCATTAATAATAATTTTTCTTTTCTTTATTTTCTGCAGGCACATACCAGCTCAGGAAGAGTGGTTTCCAGTGGGAGGTAACCTTTGCCCTTCAGTAGTCTAAGGTTTCCATTGCTGACTTCTTTTCATCACCAATCACTACTTTTCCTTTCCGTGTCTTCTATGAACTGTCTTGATTGCTATTAAATATAATACATTAGAATATGCTGACCCTGACATTTGATTAAAGGATGCCATTGTAAATTACTACTTTTTACAAATTGTTAAAGGCGTGAATGTGGAGCCACAATGATTACAAAAAATCAAGGGAACTGTCTTATAGAATAGGTGGTGTTATAAAATTTATTGGACAAGTTTGAATTTTTGTGTTAACCGGGGTCTGAATTTTTGGGGTTATTTTATAGCTGCATCAGTAAAAGGAAGTCATCAGGACAGAGAAGCTAGATCACCCAGGGGAAGTGTGGGTGTCTGGACATGTAAGCAAAATTCTGAATAGATATTTCAATGAAAAAAAATGGATATATCATGCATCTCTAGCATTAGGTAAAAATGAAATAGGTGAAAAAGCAAAATTAAGTGTCTCTTAAAAGCACGGCTAAATATGAGAATGTCTGATTCTCACTGATCAGGCAGCAATAAAATAACCTAAAAACCCCACATGCATTTACGAGAAAAGCTAAGATGCTGTCAACACTGTATAAACTGTATTAGACCGCCTACCTAGGCATCTCCGCAGTTAGTTATATGGCTAGGTATTATCACCACATTTGCTCATTGGGAGACATTGGGGTTTTAGTTCTCCTTTTTTTTTTGGACATTGATTGCTATTGAAAAGGGCTGATTGATTTTAAGTTCACACTTCGTTTTTTAAATCTCTAATGATATAAGGCCTTGTTAAATTCTAGGTGATTTTTCTGTATCATGTCCTTCAGCTTTTTTATCTTTAGATAGATACCGTTCACCTTCCAGTGATGCCGTCTCTGTGCTTTAGACTGGCTAAAGATTGTGTCTTCTGCTTTCTATCTTTGCCCTGTACATTTATATTTTTCTCATTTATCTCCTTACATTGAAATAGCACTGGCAATATTTCTTTTGATGAATATATTTCTAAAATAGTCACTCTCTAATTCCTTTCTTATGATCTCGATATTGTTAATTTGGACTTGCATTTCCGATGAGAAGCCTGATTCGAACCTGAGGGCTGTAACTTTATTTGTAATCATACATAACTGTAACTAATGGTAGTTATGTAAGGTGTACCAAGAGCGTGAATACAGACTACTTCATAGCTTGTTATCATGGGTTACTAATTTGAGTTCTTTGGGGAAGGGTTAAATAGACATAGTTTACACAATTATGGGTAGACTTATTTTCTCTCCTTCTGCTGAAAGCCCCATAGGATGCCTACCACTGTCCTCTGAATTTGGTGATTTTCTGATCACTGAGATCCTTTGGCCTTCTGCTGACTTTTTCATCTCTCAGATGTGGCCACCAGTTGCACGGAATCCCTTTTATAGGTATGCCTTTATGCATCTTCCACCTCCTTAACCCTTATCTGGCCTTGTGCTGTGTTTAATATTTTTACTCTGTCAAGATATTGGACACCTTGTTCATTAGTTGAAGGCTATCATACCAGAATAGCTTTAACCAGATACTTCGGGTTTCCTCACATCCAGTCTATTCTGTCTACCAAGACAGTTATCTCAAAATTCAGTTACCTATTTAGAAGTGCTAAGTTAAACTGAAGGATATATTTGCTTTAGAAAACACTGGGCCATAGAAAATACCCTACATCCCTTTGACTGATTTATTTAAATTACTAATATATAGTTTTCAAAGATCATTATTACCGAATTGGATGCAAGGGAGCTCAGTAGCTGTCTGTCCCCTGTCCCACAACATTGTGATGAAAGAAATTATTTCCACTGCAGCCCAGTAAAATGCCTGGTTCTACCGATGTGCACAGTGATATATGCCCTCTCTTCTGCTCATCTGCCTTTCCGGTTTTACCGTTCTTAGGGATTTCTTAAGTATCTACAGCATGACCAACTGCAATTAGATCTTCACACTCCAAGTGACTCAATCCTGTCATACAGCTTGCCTATTGGTATAACATCTGCTATACAGAACAGTTATAACCTATATTTAGTAGGTTTAAACCACTATGATGTAGAAATATCTTCATTTCAACTGCAGCAAGCTGGGGAGTCAATTTCCATTTCTGTGCATGAGTAAGAGGCAACTTCCTTATACTATGTTAAGGAATTTCTGGTTATCTGGAATGAACCTCAAGTTCCTGAACACTTGAGCAACCAAAACTGAGACTAAGGTTTAGTTTAGCACCATTTAAACCGTGTCTCAGTTAATTCTGTTTGAGGCACTATGATTCCAAGACATCCAATGCTGGTGGAAAAACTAACACACTTACCCCTTCCATCTTACTGACTTCGCCAAGCAATTCCTCATGAAACAAAGAAATACCCCACTGGAACTGCAAATAGCTCATACTGACTCCAACATCTAGAACAACACATTCTGTACTCTTCAGACCAGGGTCTACTGTCCTGCTTTTTCTCTCAGCTTGGAGTAAAGACACCGAACCATGGGGAGGCTGGGCTTACTGAAACGCTAGCTGAGCCTCTTGCCCAGATTGAACCACATCTCGGATTCTTAAAGACAGGGCCAAGCATCAGGGTCTGAAGGATTCAGTCAAATCCAACAGTTAAATAGCGTGTGCATCATTTTTTTCTGCAATTATTTTTTTTTCGAAGGATTTACTGGTTTTGAAAGTATACCTTACTTTAGCCTTTAGAATACGTTCTTTTCTTCTGTCTCAGAGATTGCTCCTTCCTTTATTTGTAATTTCTAAATAGCAAAGACCAGAAACAGAAGATGCCCTAGTGCAAGAACTAGTTTTAAAATCAGATTGAAGACAAAACAAAAATAAGAAGTACAGTGATGGAGAACTTTTAGTTCAAAATCTTTCACATTTTGTGCACCACAAGCTTTCTTAATTTCTCTTATTTACTTGTGGGCACACAGTACATAAAATCACCTGTGCCAATGATTAGAATAGAGATTACAGAAAACAGAAAAAACATCCACCCTCATTAGTCCAACACCACTATTGCTCACACAGAGGGTCAGCTTTCAGAGCAAAGTTAAAAAAACATTGTTGTGGTCTTAGGCAAACACTGGCTAATGAAGCCACAGCAACATGATTGCTGGTTCTTGGAGATCTCCCTTTCTCTCTCTCAACAGAAAAACACCACCTTTTCTTTACAGCTAAAAATCAGAGATATCTAGTAAGTTGGTGTTACAGACTCTCATGCCATAGCTTTTAAAAGCATAGTTAAGTCCTGGTCTTTTTGCTTAATTCTGGGAAATTCCTGTTTTTCTTGTGCTGGTATTTATGTCATCCCTGTCAGTTTTATGCTGACATTGTTTAAAGCTGTACTATTGGTGATTTACAACAGTGTTACAAAGGGGAGAATTAAGTGTCTTTAGTTTCAGAGAGATTTCTCATCTCTTCTCAGAACATAACTGTCATACACACAGTAGCACATAATTTTGATTAATTTAATAAAGCGGGCAAGATCCTCATTAGCTGGTGTAGCTCCTTTGGAGACAATAAAAGTAGATAGTAATTTGATGTCACTTGGTCTAGCTCCACCTCCAGCAATAGACCTATCCTTGTTTATACCAGCTGAAAATTTAGTCCGGTGTTCCAGCACAAATAAATACTATTATTTTGTAACTAGTTTTATTTTTAGGTTGTTGTTGCTTAAAAGTTTCTACCTATTTAATTTATCTGCTTTGCTTGCTGTGAGTCTGTTCCTCAAAAAATGTCTAAGGCAGGGCAGCAGCCCACACATAAGCACAAGCGAGACAGAAGGAGAAGGAGTGAAAACAAGAAGTCAGTGGAGCAGTGCCAAGTTTCACTAGTTGAGGATCTGCTCAGAAACATTTTCAGTCTTGCTAATGCTGGTGTGTAGCTTGAGTCTTTGGTTTGAGTCCTTTGGGAAATACACTAGCAATAAGAATAGAAAAGCAATTTAGGTAGCATCTTTGATCATCGTTGCTGTCAATCAACCCAGGGCTTGGCATTAACATATGCTCTTCAGAGGAAAAACTAATCTACTCCATTTGGTAACATATTAAAATCGTTAATATTACAAAAATGAGACGGAAAACCTGAACATTTTTGTTGGAGGGTGAAAACGTTTTTAGTGTTCTTTTTTTTTTTTGCTGGAAAACCATGATTCACTGAAACAAGACACTACTGATAGGAAAATATTTTTCAAATGCATTTTTCTTTTTCAGCTTCCAGGAATAAGTCCAATGTTAGTGAAATGCTCTGTGTTAGTTTTAAAATTTAAATCTCCTTTCCAATTTCAGGAGCTGTTTTATTTACAATTTTAAGCTAGAAATAGTAAGAAGAGAAAACGAACTGAAACAGAAATAAAACAATAAAGCACCGTGGTAGACTTATGCTGAGTTTGTTTTCGGTTCATTGGTTTTCAGATATTTTCTGGGCTTTGACTTTTTTTTCATCCAGAGTCAGGCTGAGAAATTTTCTCTGAATCTCAATTTTCTTCCGGGAATGGAAGAAATATTTGGTGTCCAGTTCTAATCAGTCCCTTTATAGTTTTTAAGGCTGAAAAGGAATCTCTGTAGTCAAATTACCTAGATAAAAGAGGTTGTAGACACCAGAATGAAAAAGAAATTATTTTATAAATACTTTTTCTGCAATTACATTTTTAAAAGTTCTGACAGTGAACTATCTACATAAAGCTCTAAGCATTCTTAAAAATGTGATTTCTTCCTGATCACATCTGCAATGCACAATGCTGTATGTTATGACATATATGACTCCCCCCAACCATACATAACATGTATTTTCATTGTTTCACTAATAAGGAAACTACAAAAAATCCAGTACTGGGTTTAGATGAGATTCTTTTTTAGTCCTAGGTTCTCCAGAAACGTAGTGCCATGAAAAAACACTGAACCTAATCAGAATCTGTATTCAGTATGTGTTTTGGAATATGGATGCTTAGTTTATTCACAGAATAGGATTTTTAAAAAATTAAATGTAGCACAAAGTTAATGAAAAAAGTGACTGCTGCGTTGTCACTTTCAGTAGTTTCACAGCTGGATGAAAATTATTGAAATAGACTATATTTGAAAAGTACTTTTTCTCCTGAAAACTTTTAAGAAAAGGTTCCTGTGACTATAGAATTGGTCAAGATGAAGTCATTTAAAATTCTACACTGAAAAAGAGACATTTCACACAAACTTAAAAATTACCACCACCTTACCCATCTCCAGTGCTTAGGTAATTGTGAGTAGATCATTTTTAGAGGAACAAAGGCATAAATGATCCGATCTCTAGAATTTTAGCTTAATCGATTGAGATTTAGCCGGAGTCAGTAACCATCCGAACAAAGAGAGCGCACCACAACCTGCATCTTGAAAGCAAGATGGTACACTTCTTTGGAAGGTATGCTGTAGCTAGAGAGTAATGTAGGAAGCGTGCTGGGCTCTGCTCTGGAAGATACCCAACAGGGCAGTCAAAGCAGTCTTTTCTGGGTTTAATTCTGAGAAACTGCGAGTCACACTTGATTCCCCCCAAACGACAATTCTAGTATCTCACAGTTAGACACTCTTCTGTTATATTATTTCCACGGCAGAATAAAATTGAAAGTATTGCATGACACGTACTAAACAGAATGTGTTAAAATGTCTGTCTTAGTTACCCAGAAAAAAATCTGGAGTAACTCAAGAATTTGGCTCATTGATTTTAGACTTTACACTTAGCAAAATGTAAAGGCAAGTGTAACTGGAGAAGTATCAAAGTCACTTGGAGTTAATCTGTTTTAGGTAAACTGATACAATGTTGTTAAATCATGTTTATAAAAAAACACAAAGGGCTCAAGAGAATTGGTAGAGAGCGCTTAAAAACATGCTTTTTTCTTAATGAGTCAGAAGAAGAGCTGTCCTTTCTAAATATTCTGTTACTTCCAACTGCCTAGCTTAGTGCCTACTGACGTGATGCAGAGATTTGGCAGAGCATAAATATTTTTTAAAGCTTACTCATTAACACCTTGGGCCCATCCATCAGCATGATTGACATCAAGAGACAAAGCAAAATTTTTTTTAATAGGACACAACATGTACAAAAGGCTTTCTGTGGGCTAATGCGGCACACCTGACAGATGTGTGAGTCATTTGACACAATGGGTGGTATTCATGAACACTCTATCACCTTGCAATCAAGTCAGTATAGCATTCCTTCTTATTTTCTGAATCCCTCTTTCTTCAAAATAAAAGGAATTTAGGAATAACTGCACAGCATTCAAAGCAAAGTCGTTTATATGCTCCATCCCTGAGATGCTACTAATAATGATGTTCATGACATTATCTGAAATGTTATTAGGAAAATAATAAGGACTTCCTGAACTGTATCTGAGAGCTAGGCTTCATGTGTTCCATGCCATGCACTTTGTATTATTGCACCAAATGAATCCAGTAAAGACTAATTGGCATGAGTGAGTAACATAGCAGTGCAATAAAGATAGCGTGTCACCTTTTGCTCGTCTGCTCAATATTGTCTCTAAATGGTAATAGGCTTCATTATATCCTGCTGTATTTCATGGAGATTCAGCAGACAGAATATGTGAAAGTGAGAGAATCTCAGTGGGTTTTAAAGTAACATTACCTTTACAAGGAAGGAAGAACAACAAAATGCCCTTGGTTGAAAAACAAGTCTGTGAGAAATAGGCACTATGGATGTGGAAACTTAAAAAAATTACAGCTTTCTTTTAAGTGATCTGGAAGTCTTCTGCCAAATGTTTCAGATGGTTCCTCCGCCTATCTATAGTAACAAGAGTGGCTGTATTCTGTGGCTTGGCCTGTGAACTGGCTGTGCAAGCCAGCCTGATCCATAATCATATTCACCATGTGTGTCAAGCCCTGCTTCCCATCTTCCATCATGTGTTTTCTGGATTTTTGTCTGTGGTGCTTGAATTCATGAATCTTGATCCAAACAGTGGCATGCTTTCTCCTACTCTGTATCTCTGAGATGAAGCAAGTTACCTTCTGCATTCGTTACAAACTCATTTCCTTCTAATAACCTAAGCATTAGGCATGGGTACCCGCAGTTCATTTTGAAGGACTGAGCTCTCTTCTGGTGTGGCTGATGAAATCCTGTCTGGGCAATCAATACATGGCTGCCCAGAGCATTCATTTATCCTTGTGGCAACTGAGGAATGAGAATGAAGAGCTTATCTGAAAGACTGAAGACCAGAGGACACTGCAAATTATTTAGTCTTGCAAAACACTGTCCTGTTGCCTGGTGCCTGCTGTGTTCTCAGAAGCTTCTTGAAGTAGAACGGGAATATTGATGAGCTGTTTTATCAATCTGTTGAAAACAGAAAGCATCTCCGTAGGTGATATGACCCTCAAAGTCCGAGAAAGCTATGGAAATTAGGAATGACATCTGTTGTAATGTAAAAATAATCACAATAAAAAAGCATATGTAGAATGCCATAAAAATGGTGTTTTATTTAGCACAAACAGTTTTCAAGCAGTCAAAGTCAAAAGTGCAGAACAACACTAAAATAGGCGGAAATATGAAATTACTAAAGCAGCAGAAAAAGGGGCAGACCACATCAATGGTTACAATATCTGGGTCCTCATTTGCCCTCTTGTTCTCCTTTCCCTTTCTAAGTCTCCATGTAGGTGCAGAGCAATCCAGGCATGGAATGAGCGGTGATGGCCTAGGTCTGCATGCTCTGATAGCTTTCCAGAAATGTTTGAGGAAAAAATGATAGGAAGAAGTCTTAATGCTAAATTCAGTAGCCAGGGAAGCTTCAACTTGAAAGCTTTCAACTTGAAAGGCACGTGAACTTTGTCCCCAGGGAAGCAGCGCAGTGATTCCTGCTAGCTCCTCCACTGGAACTAGTACATGCTCTTGTTTCCAGGCTGCAGACTCGCTTGTTGGCATTAAAAAAAAATTCAGTACCCAGTTCTATGGCACCTCTTTCCATTGAAACTCTCTAGGTTTTGCTGTTCCCCCCTCCCTTCCTTCCATGCCAGTAGGTTTCTCTGCACCAGCTCCTCCTACAGCCACAGTGGTACTGGGTGTTCCACACTTCTCTTCAGCGTTTCGTGCTGAAATTGTAGTGCTCTTTTTTTAGCCTTTATTTGCTGGACAGCTGGTCTCCTCTAGATGTCTGCAACGGGAAGTAAACATGGTCCATGCAATATTTCTATTTCTTGGTGTTTCACAAACATATGTGCAGGAGCTTTTTTGGAAGCCTGGGAACAATCCAAACAAATTAGAGGATGTTCTCAGTCACATAGATGGGATGCCAAAATCTCACCTAGCGCTAATCTGAACAGTTAGGATCCCTACTACATGGAAAGTCTACTAAAGGAAGTAAATGGGATCTGTTCCCACTTATGGTGATGTTCCAGATCTTGGTAGGGTACTAGAGCAGATTCTGCTACGTATGTTATGTTCTCCTTGTGTCGGTTTCCAGGACTGAGTTCTTGTCTGGTTGCATAAACAGTGCACATTCCCTTCAAAAAATAAACAAAAGCAGAGTTTTTCAGGGCATTTCAAAAGAGAACAAAAGCCTGAATTATTCCAGGTGACATTGTTGGCTCATCCATATTCCCTTCTAGCAAGGTGTTACTAGCCGTGGGGCACTGCCCTGTATGCTGGCAATGACAGTGGCAGCGGTACTGGGAACACGGCATTTCTCAGCTTGCTTCAGATCACATTCACTTTTGTTAAAAGCTTCCCAAAGATGTGAGATGACATTTTTTAGAGAGTGATGTGTGGGAAAGAACGGAGTAAGGGGGATCAGCTGTGACTGAGTTTGATTTGGTTAGAGGTGGAGAAGCTAGGGCTTGGACTTTTTAGCAGTGAAACCAGGCCTTTAAAGCCTCATGTTGTTTTTGGCAGACATTCTCCTTCTCCCCATCTTATTTACACTCTCTGTTCACGTCGGCTTCTCTTTGCAGCCTGTTATTTGCAGAGCAGAGCGTCTTTGCACTTCCTTCTGCCAGCCTCCAGCTGATCATGAGCCACAGAACAGTCACCCAGAAACCTGTCACCACTGGAATGGTGCACCAGAATGGGGGATATGGAGTTGGACAGCAAACCCTGCACGACAGGCTGTGGAAGAGGCTGAGTCAGCCCCTTGCTCAAAAGGCCATTATAGCATTCAGTTGCTGATCTACTTGCCATGTGTGATTGCACATTGCTGTTAAAATGGCGTATTGGCCCTAATCCTGAAAAGCTTTCAGACATGTATGCATTCAGTGAGATGAAAGACTATAGGGAGATGCCTACGTTTCCTCTAAGGGCATCGTATTTGTAAAAAAGGATAGGCGCAGTGATCTCGAAGTATTTTGTGATACAAAAGTGTGGGCAAGAACATAAACGCACATGTATGTAATTTGCACATATATATATAGAGTACATCTCTGTAACTGAATGACATTACCACGGGGATAATAAGGCCCACAAATAGCATAGTCAACAAATTTAGCTTGCTATTTTTGTGTCTTTCATTCGTGAACTGCCAAGGAGTAGATTGCTATATCCTTGAATTTAGCTTTGAAAATCATCTACAAATAACTTGTCAGTGAAACTTTTTTGACAGGGTGCCTTACACGATCACCCCTCTATCGATTGACTGAGGATGCAGGTTTGTTCTAGTCTTTAAACTAACTAGACTAGTTCTTTAGCTCATCTGTAGCAGTTCTTACTCTCAAAAGTCATTTAGCGTTGGGGACATTGTGCAAAACTCTTAGAAACACAACAATTTTTATTCTGCATCTGGCTGAGAGCGTGACATCAAATTTCATACAATATCATACATTTCACATGGCTTAGTATACAGCAACAAGTTAAGGAGGAAGATTGGGAACTTGAGACTCTTCACAGCTTGATGAGCAGGCTAACCGTACTGCGCTGCTCTTGCAGTTTTTGCCATTAATGTGAATCCAGCATGCCAGTAATAGACTTGCACAGCTACAATATCTAAACTACATAAATATAAATGACTTACATATACACATGTCTGCCTACTGTGCATGTATGTATATATTTTGCTATATACATACGTAGATTTACTGATGATGTTTTTATTTTACCAGATTATCTGTTCTTTCCTTCAGCTGATCCAAAGCGTAAGTGCTAATGCTATCTTGCACAGTCTGTCTCTCTCTGTCTCTATGTTCAAAATACTTCAGCAAAAAAGAGGGAATTTTCAAGGTAGAAATTTCCACGAAAAATCCTCTTTTTTAGTTGATGAGATGAGTCTAATGAGTCATAATTTTTGGTTGGAGTTAAGCAGTATTTCCTGGTGAAGAGGGACCAAAGAGGTTTTTACTTCATTAATGCCTTCATATCAGCTGATGCAGTATGTACATTACAGGCCATATTTTCTTTTTTGCAGTCCTGTGATTTTACAGCTGGTACCCTGTGGGCTGCCTGCCTTCCCACACTGGGTCCAGTTTGCCCATCTTGTTAGCAGCTATGTACACTTCAATGCTGTTGTCTGGGGAATTTAACAAATCCGTCTCTGAGATAGTAGGTGCTCCTGGTGCTCAGGGGTTAGTAATTTCAAATATGCCAGGGGTCATTGCCTAAATACGCAGAGAAATTCTGAGTCAAATTTTTTTTTTTTTTTTTGCTTCCATGTGAACCCTTCTATGCTTTATCAAAACCTCCAGCTCCTTATATTTTATCATATCACTCAAAGACAGCCAACGTTTTTTTTTCCTGCTGACTGATCTCGAATGACCGTGGCTATTGGGTGGCAAAAGAACTGCTCTGGCAAGGCACTGAGTGGGCCTTTGTGCAGGTCATTGGTAGGCTGGGTACCTCCTGAGGAGCTGGAAACCTCTCAGCCTGCCAACAGCACAGTCGGTTCAGATAAGCAGGTACCATGGTTTTTCCTAGTTTTCAGTCAAGTGGAGGATTAAGAATATTTCTTGAAGAAAATGATGCTTTGAGAATACTGAAAGCAAGATTACATGATGCCTATGTGCACGTAATTCTTTCCCACCAGCCAGCAGAGTGGCCCATCGTGCTGAGGATGCACAAGGGCCTGGTGCCCTGCCTCACCCTGTCTGCACCTTTGGTGCTTTAACCACATTGGTCTTGCACCCCCTCCTCTATCAAGGACTATATTCCCTGACGTAAGGCTGGGCCTGGGGCACTGTCTGTAGCAGAAGGGCTATAATGGGGAGAAGTTACACTGGACACTACAAGCCTTTGCTTCTGCTTTGTCCTGACTCAGTGCACTACTCAAAGCCAGGTTCACTGGCAGGAACACACATCTTCTGAACTCGCAAACTACAAAGAAGCCTGAGGTGACAGAATCAGCAGAGTT
Source organism: Phalacrocorax aristotelis (assembly GCF_949628215.1). Lineage (NCBI taxonomy): Eukaryota > Metazoa > Chordata > Aves > Suliformes > Phalacrocoracidae > Phalacrocorax > Phalacrocorax aristotelis. The sequence goes on along the minus strand of NC_134284.1, from coordinate 6,941,789 downwards.
CACCTTGAGGATATATCGTGTGGTGCAACAAAACATGCTCCAGGCCACATTGAAAGTGTTACCCTTATCCCCAAGCAACTGCCTAGCATTCAAGCTGTGATTCGCCTCCTTGTTCTTCTGGGCCTGTATGTCCTCGCTGATCCGTTGCAAAATCATAGTCACAAGGTGATTAATAGTTGGTGGTATATAATCCTAATCTTATCTTTAAAAGAAAAAAAAATTATCTAGTTTTTCTTTTTTTTTCCCCCTAAACAGATATCGCCATTGGTATTAAACAAAATTTAGGTTGAAAATTAAGATACACATTGCTTGATAAAAATGACAAGAAGCTTTCCTAATTCAGAAGGTGCTTTATTGTAGTAAGCATCCCCTTTTCTTTAATATAGAAAAGATATAAGCAAAACTATCTTCCTTAGAAAGATGTTAGCTGCAAACGAGCTATGGTGGATAATAAGAACATCTTACCATCAAAGGCAAAGGATATTTTTGACAACACAAACTGGTGTTTTTCACCTGTGTGCGTTTTATAGCTTAGCATATGTTGCCTTCACATACATAAAACTAAAAAATCTTGTGTTTTCTTAGACCGGAACAGCAAATTTTATTAATAAAATTAGAACATAGGTAAGAATAAATAAAAAAACGGCAAATGGAATAGGTTTGATCAGAAACAGAAGAGAAAAAACCCCCAGGAACTTCAGAATTACATACTGCGCGTACTTTTTATAAGTGCAGTCCCAGCATTGAAAGTCTCACAAAGAGGTTTCGCAGGATAACTTGGGTTAGATTCCCCCAGCTCTCAAACACGTTTTGCGGGGGGAGCGGTGCGGGCCGCGGGGGCGCAGCCTGCGGTCTCCCCGGCGGCCACCAGATGGCGCTGTGGCCCCTCGTACCGCGCCCGCCGCGCGCCCCGGCCCGCCGCCGGCCCGCGGGCCGGGGCGCGCGCCTCCCTCCGGCGCGGCCGGGCTTCGGGCGCTGAGGGGCGGAAACGACGCTAAAAAAATGTAGTTTTCTTTTGTCGGGTGAATCATATTTTGCCACTGTTTAGCCGAGGCAAAATACGGACCGTGCCAGCAGGTATTCGGAGTAGGCGGAGGGAGGGAGGGAGCAGGGAAACGACCCCGCCGGGTTTGGCTCTGCGGGCCGCCCGTGCCGCCCCGGCGGTGCCGAGCAGCCGCGGGCCGGGGCGCCGGAGGGCAGCAGGGCCTGCAGGGCGTACGCCCCTGCTTCCGGACCCCAAGCAGCAAAGCACCCCTCCAGGGTCCGGCCGCTGCCTCGTGGTCCCTTTTGGGACAGCTGCAAAACGTGAAACCTTTCGGGCTCCCGGGTCTGACTTCGGCCGCGCTAAAATCTTGAGTGCGGGAACTGATGTGAGGGGACGGCGCTGTGGGTGACTATGGACTAAGTTCTCATCAGCCGCCTCCTCGGGCCTGATGATTCACCCCGGGGCGACAGCAAACCTGCGATTTGCCCCTGATGAGTGCTTTGCCGTATCGCGGTGTGCAAGCGCTTGGAGAGGAGCCCTCAGTGAGGACAGTTCGGTAACCACCAGTAGGGCTGGGAGCGCTGAGTTCAGTTCCCGAGGTAGCATGCCTGTACTGGGAAGCTTAGCCTTCAGGCATCGGTTCCTCACCTCGTCCTCTTGCACCGATTCTGCCTTTTGCCTGCCCCTGCCTGTTGCAGCGCAGATTACATCCGCAGTATTGTAGATACTGCTCGGGGTAGAGGCTGGCTGCTAGTTAATGTATCTGCACAATATTTACGCAATGCCTGGCACTCTTGCTGCTTTCACATTATAAAACATTCAGTAATAGTGATAAGTAAGACCAATGCGCAAAACTAAATTAAAATTATGAGTTTTATGCGCTTGCCTTAATGGTGGCTGATGACCGATTGTGTTCTTTGAATGTGAAACTTGTGGAACACGAGTTTGGTCATTTCACTTGGCACTTTCAGCTCAGTTTTAAATGGACTGTGTCTACAAGCAAGCTGTTCACCTGTGCTCTGGGAACAGGGTGAGTGCTTATAAAATGTTTCAGTGTCTGAATTCAGAGGGAGAAATGTCTCATTGAAGGGTTATATGCTAGTGTAAATGAAAGTCATATCAAGAATGAATGTAGGGGAAAAAAGCGATTGTTGTTATGAAAACCCCTTCTGTGCCCTCATATTTCCAGATCCTGGATCTTTTTAGAAGTTTTGACTTTCCAAAATGAGATTAAGGTAGTTGTCTGTGGAGCTGCTTGGAAAATAAAAACATTGCTTTCTATCGTATGAGCCTTTTCAGTGGATTAAGTGAAATATGGCTGAGACATTTTGTTCTTTTCTGTTTAAGCAGCCTGTATGAGTTTTGAGAACTAATGCCTGAAAAAAGGCGTTTCACTCACAAGTATTATCTCTGATGTTGTTTTTCTCAGGGGTTCTAGAAGTATTTGAATTATGAATTATCCACCCAGCTAATTCATTTCCTTTAGGGCCAACTCATTTATTCTGAATAAACATTGTCCTGGATGTATACGTGTATGTCTACTCCTACAGATCCACACACATAATTTTTACAGTCTAACTAGTAGAAGAGGCTAAAGAACTTACGCAAACCTGTGCGAGTGGGAGGTATCGATTATTAGATGAAGCGGTTGAGTCCAGGGTACAAGTAATTGTGTAGAAACATCCATTTTTATACGAGTTGGGTGACACATTGAGCCTGGCTGGTGAAAACGATTTTAAAGTAATTTATTTTCTCTCTTTAAATGATAAACATTTATTTCAAGACTCTGCTTATAGCGGCGGGTCTGTTCTACCCTGGGTCCACCACTGATGAGGAAACTGTTAGTTGTTGAGCTGGCAGCAGAGCAGAGGAGAGTTGGTAGGGCTGGATTTGTCTGAGATTTACAGAATTCTGATTTTTTAATATGCTTTTTTTTTTTTTGTTTAAAATGAGTGCATGTGCATGATAGAAAGTGTATGAGAGTAGGGAAAGATTTTGGAGGGAAGACATTCAGTAGAACTATGCCACCACAGAAAAAAGCATTTTTGTTTCCTATTATAATAATATCTGTAATTGCTGGAACAAGGTTTCCTGAATTCAGCAGTCACAAATTCCAGAGGCTTGAGCTGAGTCTGGATCTGTGCCCTGACTTGTGGGACAGAGACAAAATTATGCCTTGAATTTTCCCTGAGCCATGGAGAGGAGTGAAGTCAACAGGTGGTAATTTGCAGGGGCTGCAAGAAGCCTGCTCTCTGCTGCCCCAGCGATGGGTTTATCAACAATAATTAGATCCCCATCAGGCTTGTGAAGAAGCTGTACTCGTCTGCTGAACTGAAGGTAGGGTATTTATATGAAAAGGCAGCTTTTTTTTCAGATCCCATATGTGTTCAGTCTCAGTCATTGACTGATCAGATTTTCATTCTGTCTTTGTTCCCTTTAGGCTTCTTTCAGGTGCCCTGGGGCGATGCCAGTGAACTGGGCACCTAACCTGGGGTGTGTGCACCAGTGCAGTCACCCCTCCTGCTTTGGGCTCTGCAGCAGGAGCAGGAGCTGCCGCTGAAGTGCCTCTTCCTGCAGCTTTTTTGATGGTGCAGTAGGATCAGAACAAGTCCCCAGCTGCCTTCGCCACGAGCAGCCTTTGGCCTTCTTTGTAACAGCAGGTAACAAACCATCCTGCCCCCTAGATTGCTCCTGTGTGCCACCTGGCTCACTCTTAAGCCTTTGCCACAAGAAACCAGGCTACACCTGCTGGTGGAGTGGGGCCAGGCCACCCACAGCTGCCCTCAACCAAAACCTGTGCTGTGCTGGGGCTGCTGCCCCAGAAGTACACAGTGCAAGGTCTTCTCTCTCAGGGGCAAGGGAGCAGGTGAACGGGAAGTATTTAATTTCACGTGTCTGTACCGCTGTTGGAGCACGCTTGTTGCATGCCAGCAGTGGAAGTCTTAACCAAAACCAAAAGAAATTTAATCATAAGCCTAGTCACGTACTGAGAAACTTAATCTGCTATTAATATTACTTCAGTCCTCAACAGTGAAGATCAAGCCTTTGTGTTATAACTGAAATTTTATTTATTTATAATCATTAGTTTTCTTAGATTTAATGTAAGAATCATTGCCTCAAAAAAGAAGCTGTTTTCTGGGTTTCTGACTTCTAATTTTAAGCAGCACTTCAATATCTGACAAGGGGAGCGCTTGATGTTAATTATTTTTTGATGTGAGCATAATCATGTACAAAATTTGCTTTCATGCACAGTCTTCTATGTGAGTTTATGTTTTTGAAATGTGAACCTGAGCAGGGAACAAAATAAACCTTTACAATCTTCAGAGCTGTTATAATCTGATTGTCATAGAACAAAATACCTTGTCATCTCCCACTACGTGGCTCTTCCATATAACTGTTGCTTTGCATCATTTACTCTGTTATACTTCATTGATTATATTACTCCAAAATTGTTATTTATCCAGCCTAACAGTTGTTCCAGCAAGGAAAGCTAAATATTATGGGCTAAACTCTATTTTAGATTCTTGCAAACAAAGCCCTCATGGTTGAGGGCATGAACTCAAATATTTGTGACATTGGTGACCCCTGGAACAAAATAGAATTGGATTCTGGATCAAGCAAGAGGAATAAAGTTGGACTAGAGGAAGAGCTTTTATCCTTACTAAGCTGCCACTTAAAGCATTGAGATTTGGAGGAAATTTGATGAACTGAATTTGCTCCCTCAGCTGGAATAGTTTTGGCACATGTATCTGAAGAGCTATTTAGCTATGAGGGAGCTAACCAATGGTCTGAGATTATACACATCTGTCAGCTAAATCGAAGATCCAAAGGCTAAACCCAGCATTCACAGGCAACATGTGGATCCATGAATTTTATGGAAGGCAGTGTCTAGACACTGATAAGCAGTTTTCTGACACACAAATGTTTTAAAACTGTATATAATTGTTCTCATTTTAGTAATAGCTTTAAGAAAATTACTGTTAGGAAGATGGAAGAAATGTTTTAAGCCAGTGACCTCAGAATTGTAGTCCAGGGATCTAGTTGTGTTTTCAAGTCATTTATGCCATGGAAGTAATGAGTATCTCTTTTGTGATAAAAAGGCACATTATATAGGAAAAAGGCACTTTTCCTCACAGGAAAAGAAAGTCATTGTTTTGCAAAAACTGTAGACATGATATTCTTTTGTAAATAGAATGTAGGTCATAATGCTTAGTTTTACTGCATTGCTACTCTTTGTGTATTTTCTGACTTCAGGCATATTAACAGGACGAATAAGACAGGAGAAGCAACAGCTATCTACATGTGTGTTTATGTGCCATTCAGGCAGCACGCGCATCTTTTTTTTTTTTTAAGCACATGGTTTTAATTTCAAAATTATGAAATACTACAGAGACATTATAAGCCTACAAGTCATTTACAGCTATTGCAATTCTGTTTAATACATTTCCAAACAATTTTTTCTGGCACAGATGGTAACATCATAACTTCAGATCTCCTTCCCATCCATCGCTGGCTGTTTCTGGGTGTGGGAAGAGGTGATGATTAGCTAAGACAAAACTAGCTGTTCACAACATCTTGTTGAAACTTTGTTGTTATTGACGATAAAAATGGCTTTGGAATAAACTAAAGATTTTAATGAGAAAATGCCTATTTGTGTCAAGTTTTTTTTTTTTTTTGAGTCAGCTGTACATGCAATTATATAATTGATGTTTCCAGTGCTATGTATTTCTTTTGTTTTCATGCTTATACCCATTAAGGATATGAGAATGTCACAAATGCAAGACAGCAGACATTACCGGGAGAATTTGTAAACAGCAACATTCTTTGAGAGCACAGAGCATCTACATTTGCAGAGTTCTTAGATATTATTGTGTCATTTCAGCCTTTCCCTACAGTTCTTTGTTTTTCTATCACACCTTCAGTGGATTTTGAGTGCACAGGGAGCACATATGTATCGTTCTCCACTCTGCTAATAAAAGGACCTTTGTGTTCAAGGCCATTGACAATGTATTCCTCGCCTTAATCACTGAGCTTAGTTTAGGAAAGAACACATGAAAATTGCATGTTTCCCATACTCCCCAGATTAGTTGGAGTTAAGCAGAGTTTTGCTACTTCTGCTTTGTACTTTTAGTTGGAATTGGATAAAGATCATTTACTGCAGAAAAGGTACAAATGCGTAGGAAGACCGAAAGGGATTACAAATGGAATAAAATAGAAGGCCAAACGTTGAAACTGATGTCAAAGCTCACATGTTGTGATAACTTCTAATTCAGCTGATCCTTCTAGCCCAAGGTATTTGCTCTTAATTTGTCAAATTGTATCAGCCCTTCAAGTGACTTTGCATCATCCTTCCCTGCCACCTTGCCCAATAAATTAATCGGTGGCTATTAATGTTAGTGTGTGTTGTAAGGTAAACCTATCCTCTATGTTCCCATTGATCTCAAGTTGAAAGGAGAATGAGGAACAGTTCTGGAAGACTTTGGATCTTAGAACGTCAAGAATATTCAACCAATACCTTTCTAAATGCTTTTGCAGTAGTATGAAAATGTCCAAAAAGTCAAGTTCTTCTTTACAACTGATGGATACGGGAGAATTTGAAAGTTAAAGCAATTTTGGCATGCTCATTCTCAATTTTTGTGTAAATTCAGTAGCCTAAACCTCTGGCCGTTCAACTCTGCATTTGATTATGCCCTTAGCATCTGACCGAGTTACGGGACTGTACATTCAGTGCATCTAATTCAGGGTGCTTAAGCCTCGATTTTCCAAGGTTTTTGTGAACTCTTTTTGCATAAAAATATCGAACTCCAAAAGGCTTGCTCTGATCAATATTTCCATAAAGACTGAAGAGTCATAGTAAACCAGTGATTTTTCCATATCAGCTGACCATTTAAATGTTTCATGGTGTTCTCCAGAGATATTTTAACCTTTACCACTTCATATGTGGTTTTCTGTTTTGATTTACTTAGTGGCCTACGTTTACTGTCCTTGCCAGCCTCCTCATCTGGCAAGGATGTTGCCATCTCTCCTCAAGAACATCTCCTTGAGTTCTTCTATCTGGTGAGTCTCTGTGCAATTCCTTTCCCAGTCTGTGCTGGCAGTGGGAATATGATCAGCTGCCATTTAGTCTTACAGGGTAGTTGCTTCCTTAATAGTCAGTTATTCTGCATGCTAATGTGAGAGTCATTGCAGGTGCGATTTGGTGGGGCAATGAGTGAGTGACGTGGAATCCCTAGCTGTCCTGGAGGCAAAGACCCTGTTATCTGAGTATCAGCTTCTGCTTCCGAATCCATGGGATATGTATTGATAGGATTTCTCTGTTTGCAGCCCTGGGAATTCTAATGGCTCTTTTTAGGCTTTGGAGCTGGGCGTTCAGCCTCTCAGATTTTCACTAATATGCGATCCATTTTTGCTGGTTCTGTGCTAGATATGTCAGCTGTCTGGATTTGATTTAGGCAGTTCAAGTTTCAGGACATTTTAATGCATGTGGTTTAAATTGCAGCAGGGCTCTTTTATAAGCAAGAGACTCAAGCTCTGTATATCAAAGCAGCTCTTGGGCTTTTTTGGACCGCAGTGATGAGATCCATAAGATACCTCTCACTGCAGAAATGAAAGACATGTGGCTGCCCCTGCAGCATGCTGAGGGTGGGAGTATGGCTGTGCGTGTGTGGGGCCTGACGCTCTGCAAGAAGGAATGCTACAAACTGAGTAGTTATATTCTGAAAAAACAGTGATATGAATGTAATGGAATCATTAGTCTTTAAAATGCTGTGTTCTAAATACTAAACTTAGGCCTCCTTTAGGATGTAGGACTCCTAAATCTGCAACATGTTTGCCTGGTAACAAATTCCTTTCCCTCTACCTTCTTTATTCTGTTGCTTATTAGATACACTCGTTCGTAATAGCTCGCAAATATACTTCAACTACAATTTGGATTGGCAACAAAATTAACTTATGTGGCTAATATCTATACTGCTATGCTAATATTTTGATAAACAGTTGAAATTTTTTGCCTGAAATTACTATTTGTAGAAATCAGAACTTGATGTCCAGTTTTGATGAATTTCCCAACATAAGGAATTGTTAGAGAAAAGCTTTTAGTCAAAACACTTGCCGTTTTTAATTGAGGAGGTTTTAGGATTTTTAATTCAAATAACTACTTTTTTTTGTGAATTTAGAATAAATAAAAGTTTAAAAGAAAAAATATATCTAACTAAAAGACAAAAATTTTACCTAGAGAATACTTTTCATGTGGATAGATAATCCGCTCACGCAACCACTGAGGTTTTTATTGCCGTTCTGTTAATGACAGTCACATTTTTTAGAATCCCTCAAATGTTCACAGAGCTTCTCTCTCTGCTACTTACCTCTACAAACACCATTTCACTGTAATGTACACAGACTGGTGTCTGTCCTCCTGCTCATTACAGACAAGGTTTACTGACATCTATTTGAAATGGTGGTTTTGTTATGCTCCCCTCTGCCACAGTGGAATGGTAGTGTGGAAGTTTTGCTGAAAAATATTTCACATAGGAAGGGATTGGGAGTAAGAGTTATTCCAATAATATGCAGCTTCAGCTCTTGGTCACTTCGGTGCAACTGCTGGCTGAGTGTTAATTAATGATGTTTGCTCTAGCACCTTGTGAGAAGTGCACCTGTACTGATGGACGAACTGGACCGTGAGCAAATCTGGAACTCCTTGGAGCTGGCAGAAGTAGCAGTACTCAGTCACTACCAACATTGACCAGTTTCAAACTGATTATCTCAAACAAAAAGAGTTCTGAGCTCGTTGCTAACCCTGTGGGCCATCTTGCCTCCTCTGAAGGTTTCAGACTGAAGAAGGGTTGGCCTAAGAGCAGTGGCCTTTCATTACCCCAGTTTGATTTATTGGCTGCCTTTGAAACTGTCAGCCAAAGAGATGGCCTTGAGCACCTTGCAGGACTTGCTCAGGGCGCAACTTCTCTCTGTTTACTTTTTGTGAGTGGCACTGGCTGTTCTTAACAGTCCTCTGACCTTGTTTAGCATGAGTTTTCTCTGAGTTCCTCTGGAGAGTTTCTAGATTTTCAGGTGTGGTGTTTGCTACATTTTCAGTGAACTGATACTGATGAAAAAAAGTATATGCAACTTTACCCCTTTCTGTTGGATTGAGATTCTTTGTCTTACATCCAAATGCTTGTCCTCTTCATTTCAGCATTTTCCTAAACAGATTTTATGTTAATTTGCTCTCCCATTTTTCCTTAGGAAGAGCTTTTGAGGAAAACCTCAGTGTTTTTAGCTTATGTGATTAAAATTCTGAAGCTGCTTTTCAGTCAGCTGTTAGTTCTGCAACAAGCTTTAATAAGAAAATAAAAGATGTTTTCTAGCATCTCAGAATGTCATGCAGGAAAAGTAGATATGAACCTGTGATCGGCATCAGGCCTGAGCTTCCAGTGAAGCGGTGTGGGAGCTGCTGCTGTTACACACATTGTGCTGCTGCAGAAGTGGGAGGAGATGAAACTTCTGCCATTTCTATGGCATCGCTCAGCAAGGTGTAAATGAAGTATGAAATAAAAACTCTCAGCCCACTCAGTGCACAGACAGAAAAAAAGATAGTGCTTTATACTTGCTGCTGTGATATGCTATTTGCTGTAATATTAACCTTACACAGTGCCAGAATGCTCCCTAAGTTTTACAATCTCAGGTCAAAAGAGAAATGATTTCTTGTTAGGTCTCCTCCTTTTTCTCTGTTTCTACCAACATGCTGCTGCATGTCAAAGCTGGTGATGCAGAGCAGAGCAGGAGCGAGGTGAAAAGACTGACAAGAGGATCCTCTTCTGAGGGAAAGAAATTGTGTGAGTGAGTGAGTCAGTAGGCAGAGTTTGCAGTGAACTTCGGGGTAAAAATGATAAAACACTGAACTCTGGATGCAGCTTCAGATTCAGAAACATTTGTTATCTTCATTTTATTAAGTTGGATCTCATCTGGGTGAGTTGGAGGGAAGGAGCCATAGGTGGTAATGTATCTACGCTATGTTTAAATTCATTAGCACCAGGGAGTCTGTCTGTGTTGCTAGGTAGCTTATTTGGTGCAGTAGCAGTCTTTGGATGGAAATGGTTTTCAGCCCCAGATTTGCCCCTAGGTCTTGTCCTCATAGCTTAACAAATTGCTACCTAGATCCTTGTGGGATCCCGCTCATTATTTTTAAGCCATAAACAAGACTCCTGGCAGCCTCCTTTTTATTTGGCTGGAATTGTTCTGTTGTTGAAGCCTCTGAGCTAGATCCTAAGCTGGTGTAAATAATGTAACTTCACTGATGTCAATAAAATCAGGCCAGTTTACACCAGCTGAAACTCTGTCCCTTCAGACACAAGTCAGCTCCTAATCTCCATGCCATTCACACAGAGGCATATATTTTCCTCTGTTTTTCTAATCCTTGTTTGTCCTTTGTGGAACTATGTGATTTGTGCTGCAAACGGTGCTGAGAAATAGGATGAAGTGAGATGGATGCTGGTTTTAAATGCTGGACACCTGGCCCCCTGCCTTGTTCTGCCTGAGACCTCTGTGTGGCAGCGTAGTTATTTCTCTCTTTGTGCCCACACTGTTCCCCTTTTATTTCCAGTCTTACAGAAGTGCAGGGATAAAGCCAGTAAATACTGAGACACTGCAGTAACAGGAGCTGCAGTATAGATTGGTAGGTAACGTTTCAAAAAAGCCTGATGATGGTCAGAGAGGGGTATAAGTAATGCCACTGTGAACTAGCATGAAATGAAAAATGCAGCTCACTGGGCAGCAGCAACCCGCAAACTGCTTGACTGCTGTGTTAAGGAAGGGACACGTGTGGTTGGGTTTCTGTGCACGGTGGGGTCCCCTCTGGTTACACTGACCGCAGAGGAGGCATGGGTTCATACCGTGATCTTTCTGCAAGGCTGTGCAGGAGGAAAGGGAACGTGCAGCACACGTATTCAGGGTGATTCAGCCTATAGATCGGAGAGCTCTGGAAAGGCAGGTTAAATTCTAGCAGGAGGGGTTTATATAAATGCCATTCTGATTAAAGCAGGGAGCATAAATATAAGAAATTACAACCTGCTCCATCCTGCAACACTTGCCAGTGATAACATGTCCACAGAGAAGGCTTTGTGATAAGAAATCAAAACAGCAAGATTCAAAGAAAACCAGACACCTTTGTAAAGGCACGAAGGAAATTGGGTCGTTAAAACACGCTCCAGGCTTTTTAGGGCCATGGGGAAGACCAGAATAGTGTTCATGTAATATTTGTTTTAAGTCTTATGAAGGCCAATAACTCCTTTGGTGCACAGATGTGAATGTCACCCACCTTGAAAAAAGCTGCAACACAAATTTGGAGGGCTATTTGAAAATAGGGCAGCAGAGGTCGCGGACTGGCTGGTGGAGCTACATGTGTTCTGTAAAGCAATTTACGACTTAATTTGTAGGACGATGGTTGCAGAGAGAATTTTCTCTATTTCTGCCCTTTAATACATTTGAAGTAAAAGAAAGCTTCCTTATTGTTACAAATTGAGAATGTAGTGGAAACAGACTTGCGCTGCTGCAAATGGAAGTCTGATAGAGGAGCAGTGCATCAGATGGGTTAATAAAATCTCAGCCTAATCAGATAATAGGTACCACAATATAAATTTCTTTCCTCTAGAATAAAATGTCTGTGAAGGCATGTTTTACCTATGTCTCAAACAGGATCAACATAGGGTAGGACTGAGATTTATCGTGTCTGTATCTGGTCATAAAGGTATTGCCCTGTATTATGTAAGTTCTTGTCAGGTGCACATTTTGAAAATAATGCTAAATTGCTCTTCTAAGCAAGTTCTAAAACTATAAATCATTTGCATAAAGATGGGTCTGTGATGATCTTACTTTTTATTTACAAATTGTAAATGTCTGCTTACAAATCCAAGAGATAAACATTCATTCACTTAATTTATACCTGACCGCATTATTTCAGAATTATCTTTGGAATTATTACAGACACATTTAATTCAAAGTGTTTATTTTAGTTTCTAATGAAAAACAGCATTCTGATCTTATCCTAGGGAAAAGAATGGATAGCAAATAGAAGCTGTTTGAAACCTTTTTAAAAACTGAATTTTCTAATATTTATTGTTGTTTTTATTAAATTTATCTATGTATTTTTTTTTCTAAAAGAAATAAAACAGGTGGTAAAAACCAAACCAAAACACAGAAGATTCTGGATCATTTAAGTAAGTGAACTACCAGGTAGCAAATGCAGTGTAATGTAGAAAAATGTTAAACAATTCACCTGGGAGGAAGGAATCAGTCTAAGGAATATGTACTAAATATGCAGTCATTCAGCATACTGATTAGGAAAGAGATGGAATAGTTATAGAGAAATGACTGCAAACATGAATTCCAGTGCACTGTAGCATTAAGAATTTTGAACAATACATTACGGAAGGGAAGGCAGTGTAGCCATCATAGAAGCTGTATTGAAATTTCATTTAAAACAGGATTACAGTTTCTTGGATTTTTTCCTTGGTGGTTGAAAAGCAAAATAATTACTCAAAGCATTTTTCATATCAGTGAAATATGTCCTCTAACTTTTGCAAGCAAATGCCTGCTTCTGGAGAGGGTGCGCTCTCTTGAAAGGTACTGCTCTAGCTAGAAAACAAATACCGAACCCGAAATTCCAAGCGATACAGATGCACGTGTCTGCACACACACACACACACACACACACACACGTGCACGGGTATTGATGCCATCTGAGGCTTATGCTCCTATGAAACTGAAATGTAACGCAGAGAGTACTGCATTTAGTGATTAACTGCCTTACATCTAAATTAACTACCGGAATGGTCAAGAAATAATTTCATTTTTTTTTTCTCAGCCTGCTTCTCTGCTCAGCAGCTGTTTCACCAAGGTCACGGGTAACCAGGAAGGCAGGCTGGATGGCAGGGAGTGCCAAGTTAAGCTCTCGGGCACCTTGGAGTAATGGGTTACTCCTGAGTATTAGGCGTTTCACGACTCATGTATTCATTGGTGATGCTGCAGAATACAGTCGAGTGCTGCTGTGTGGGTAGAGCCATTCATGTGCCATGCTCCCTTAGACTCTTACCATGCAAAATGTTTTTTTCATGTTTCCAGAGTAGCCATCTATACCTGCGCTACTTTATATTCCTGTTTAAAAGCCGCCTGTGCTGTCTCAAGCCGTTTTTCTCTTGGACTAGAAAATGGGCTGCGAGAAAAGCGCGATGCATCAGCACAGGGCAGTGTGTGTGTCTGCCTGTGTTTGAGCAGTGTGCGTGCAGCTCTGCGGGGAGCAAAGCAGGGCCACAATACTGCTGCGCGCTTCTCTCCCAGGACTCTCAAAAATATCCAGTGGCCGACAGCCATGTCACAATTTAAGTGCTGCTGTGCTCTCTGTCTACCCCGCGAGAGGTCAGTGGCCCTGAGCAGAGCTCGTGAGATGGAGTATGTGCCTGTGTCAGCTGCTTCTGTTCGCAGAGCAGTATTTTAGCACTATCCCAATTTACACGGGCAATTTACCCTACTCTACAGTGAATGGGCATCCATGCCTTTCTGTCAGCAAGACAGACACAATGCCCAAAAGAAGGATGAGCTGAGCAGTTGTGAGCAGGAATATCTTATGCAGAAGCATGATGTCATGGGTGTTTTTATGCACCACTGCCCAGGAGTGGGAAGTTACCTGGCCGCCGCAGTGGCCGGGCTGAGTGCGTTATGCAGCACGCGTGACGCCTTGTGCCAAAAGCCGCACTGCTGTGGTGAGGGTACCAAAGTGATGCAGACACTTGTAAGACTTCCATGTGCCGTCACGCAGACACAGCGCATCCTCGGGCTGTCTGCACAGCGCTGCTTCCCAGCTTATGCTTTTCTGATAGAATGGTACTCTCTTGCCATTCAGAAGAACCATATTTCGGCAGATATGTATGATGTCATCCATATGTATCACATATGTATCCACATATATCCATATGTATCCACATGTATCAGAATATCACATATGATCCACATGTATCAGAAACTGTACTATTATACCACTGTCATTCAGCCTTATCTTTGAAATGGCAGAACTTTACATTATGCGGATGCTACATGCCGTCTATAACATCAACTACCTGCACAGCTGAATTGGAACCGGTGACCACACAGCCTGGATTTATTTTCAAATAAATGCTTATTTATGCGAATCTGTGCTTTGAATAGGCTTATGAAGAACGGGAAGTGAAAAATATTGGCTACTTTAAAGAAAAGTCACTGCGGAGATCCTCACTCAAATACCCTTTGCCTGACTTCATGTAGATACCAGAAACCAGTAGATGGCAATCTCCTCCTGTTGCAGGAAGAGCAGCGTTTTAATGCAGGGGCCCTTGTGTGCATCTTCCCTTTGCTTATTACAGTTTACTTGAAGGGCAAAAAGACCTGGAAATCATAGGCAGCCTTTGTTAGGCTCAGAATGTCAGAATATCGCAAAGCAAAACTGAAGTTCTACTTTATGCAAATCCTAGCTGCCGGTATCTGTGAAAAGAAAAGCAAGCTAACCTAATGGAATGAATTTGTACTAATCTTTTTCGCTTTTAAATACAGAACACTGGGTTGTTTTACAGCATCGTTGTGCTTTTCCTCCTGTGTGCTGCTATTCTTTTAACGCACTCTTTAGAAAAAATAAAATGGCTGTTTCCCCCATACCCCACACTTCCCTTTTTTTCAGTGTTTAAAATGGGAAGAAATAACTTGATCTTCAGCTGATTTAAGAAGGAGTCAAGGAACAAAAGAAAAGCATTTTCCTGCTATAGTGACAAATCTGCCACGCTAGAGTAATGTGTCCAGGCAGCAGTGTGAGAGTCTAGTTTAGCCTTTGAATTGGAAAATAGATGGTATTAAGGCTATTGCTGTGTAATTTTTATACATGTTTTTTATTGCAGAAGAGAAGATTAATGCTGCTAATTTCAGTTATGTGAAAACTCTGAGCCGATAAAGGACCTGGATTTTTTTTTTTTTAAAAGCAAATATTAATAGGAGAGAAAGGAATATTCCTATCCTGTGTTGGAAATTATTGTGTAATTGTGTCAGTAATCTCACCATTTAAATGACCCTGCATCTTTTCATGCAATATCATACTGCAGGCGTTTGATCATCCATAACATAACGATGGGATGAAGAAAAAGAAGGCTAAATTAATATCCTGGATATACTGACACTAGTCAATATAAGAAGGTTTATCAGGGAATGTAGGATCTTCTGAACTATCCTTAAATGTAATTCCTGATATGCTGTCCATCTGGTACCCTCTAACAGCAGATTGCAGTCCTGATGTACCCTTTATATTGCATATTAGTACTTAGCTGAGTAGCATAGACATACCTTTATGAATAGCATTCATTAAGGAGGGAAATTAAATGTAACCTGGATCAGGGACTTGTCCCATAGGATAAAAGATGAAGGGGGAACTATTATGCTAGCTATGCAAAACCTGAATGCTTGGAAGACAACCAGTGCTTCCAATGTGGAGCAGGAGACTTCTGCTCCAGTTACGTTCATGTGAACATTCATGTCAAGGTAGCTGAGGTACAGGGAGATGGTTGTGAGTGTTAGTAAAGTGAGTATTAGGGGCAAGACTGACTCCTGCACCTTGTTTTACTCTATTGAAAGGATCTTAATCTGATGATGTAGATATGGTATGATTTGTAAAAAGTAATACAGAAAATCTTTATGAGAAACCTTGACTATAACAAGACACTTCAACATGTATAGCCTACTCCAACTTCTAGGTGCTCCTCCATTTTACAGGCAGTCAACTTTTCTTTATATAAGAAAATTAACGGGGGAGGAATCCAAGCAATGCTCATAGCAACACTGTGTTTTGAGCAAGTGGTAAGTGATGGACATGCCATAACAGAAGAAAAAACCCTGCCTTATATTAGGAGGGCTGAAAAGAAAAGAAATAGGCATGTTTGGTGGGTAGAAGGGACTGATTTATGAGGAAAAATTACAAAAACTTAAATTTTCTAAATGATAACTGATACAAGTGCTTGAGTACATGCAAATATATTTCTGAAAATGTAGGTTCATAAGCACAGCAGAAATTGATGGAATTACTTTTCATGATAGAAAGGAATGTCTTTTGCAATTACATTAAATAAGGAAAAGAGGTGATATTTTCTGCAAGAATCTTTAAGTTGTAAAACAACTTCAAAAGGAAATAATACACTTCCACTGCTTGAAACAGCTAAACATTCGTTAAATATTATAAAATGTGAATGTATAAACGTTTTCCATCTCCAGCTTGTGTGGCTAAAGGACAAAAAATTTGCAAGGGCTACATGCAATTTCTTCTCATTCAGAGTGGGCTGAATGTGTGTTTACACTATGGTGGCAGAAAGAGAGAAGTATTTTCAGTGCCTACACTCGAAGCCTGTTAAGGTGCCTGCATTCAGCACCTCGGTTCCACATGTCCTTCGTGGTGGATGGGGTACATCTTGTGGGTGATTAAAGGTACCTGAATAAGGCTAGGTTTAATTTAAATATTTGGAATCACTCTTTAGAAGCACCTGGGTTTTTTTCCTGCTGGTTATATGGGGAACCTGCACTCTTTTGAGGCCTAAGTTAGAGGCTTAAAGTTATAGGTAGCACTTCACTATGTATCTGAATGTATGTGTGTGCTTTTGAAGCATTTGACCTGTTCTCCATAGGCAGTCACATACTTTTATTTTATTGAAAATCAGTAAACAAGTCTACAATTCAAGTTTCTCTTTTTCCTCAGCCATCGGGGTGATTTTATACGATGTTATGTTCATGCAAATGACTACAGAAGGTGCAAAGATTAAAAAAAAAAAGTTGGCTTATTTTCTTCTACAATTGTGAATTTTTTGAAGCAGTGATTTGTGCTCTTTTCCTCTCCTCTGGTAAGCAGGAACTGGGAAATCTGGGGCTCCCATACTGCTTCCAGGGCTGACCTTGGACTCAACCGCTACAAGGGTTTTCATCAGCCTTCCTTGTTCCAAAATTTTTGAAATGCTACCTAAAATGAAGCTTCTCTTTTCTGACAAAGAACTAGGGATGGCACCGCATGTCTTTCTGGTATGCTAATCACTTCTGGATTTCAGCACACAGTGATAAAAATTTGCCCAGCAGGATAAAACTAGTCCATGGATTGTTTCATTCCATCAGCACTGCCACCCATGCTGTGACATAAATGTTACCAGAGTACTTTTGGGGGGATTTTCTTTGCTAGAACATTAGGCTCAGAGTAAAGTATTTCCAACTATATTACAATTGACATTTGCAGAAGAATTACCAGAACTGCAGTTCCTCTTGGTTCTGTATCAAAAACACGTTTTATGGGACTGCCATCCAGTTAGGGATATTCTGGTGCAGCAAAATAAGCTAAGCCGGTTAGGTGGCATTGTTTTACTGCAGAATATTTTAAAGCTTAAATATTTGGTGAAAAAAGAATGAAAGGTTCTTAATAAAGTATAGCAAGTAAAATAGCTACCATGCAAATTCAGTAGTGTTGGAATGGCGTGCCTGAATTTTAATACTTACCTGTATTTTGGTTTTATGCAGTAGGAAATTATTTTGATTTTTTTGGTGTTGTTTTCTTGGTTTTACGTGAATTCATTTCCAGACCCTTAGCAGCAGAGATCTAGTATAACCCATGGAATTGCTCCCAGTGAGAACCAAACTCTCAGAACCCAGCACGTTATGCTCAAAATCTTGTTTTGTGGGCAAAGAGGAAGTGCACCTGAAGTATACATATGTGTACATATATATAAAGCCAAAAATTTATTGTTATATAGCTGAAATTTAAGAATCTAATCATTATTAATGCAGATCTAGTTATTACAGCAAAAGCAGGAATAAAAAGACAGTTAAAATTGTCATACGTGCACTCAGTTTCTACCCGTTCCTGATGTTATACTCACCTTTCCTCTGCTCCTTTGGTCCTAATGTCAGTGTTTTTATTTTGATGGGGGGGAGTGGGGAGTGTTACAATGACCGCCTGAGTCCTTCACTAAGAGAGATAGGATGCTCATGTTGATGATTTCTTCTTCCTTGCTGTAGGATCCACTTGGATCTTTTTATATGTTAGCTAACACGCTTGTCCATCTTGCTCTTGCTTTGTAGGCCTGCAGGTCTGTGTTAACCACGTTTTACTATATCTGGTACCTTTTATGTACTTCAGATAGTATTTCTTTGTACTCTTTGTTACTAATCTAGGTTTTGGCCATCTCTGGGTCTGCATTTCTTAAATGGGCTGCTGAGATGTTTTTTTGCAGTTGTGGGTCCTCCAGAGCCAGTCCGTGCCCCATCTTTTATCATCCCATGCCTGTATTCCTCCACATGACATCATCTGTCTTCACCTCTTGAGACCTCTATTTACATGTCAGGCTTATATTTTCTATGCTACATTGTTATGCTAGGTTAGTAAAACTACGGTGATATCATACAAAGATAAATAAAAGTGAAACAAGTTAGCCACAGACACCTAGACAATTAAAAATATTGCTGTTACAGCTAAACCAAGTAAAACAAAGCTGCAGGCAGGTCAGGAAAGCTCAGACAGAGCAGGCCTGGGAAACTTCAGTCCTGAGGCTGTGCAAATTCAGTACAAAGCTTATGGCTTGCTACTAGCAATGATAATAGTGTATTACAGAGCTACATGATTGCAGGAGAACAGGTGGCACTGAGCAGATTCCCTGCACTGATATTCCCTAATGTCGAGGCTGTAGTCTTTTGTGTTTGATTAGTTTAAGCCAACTTTCTGACAAAAGACCACACAGCTGATGACCTGATACACTCAGAACTTAAATAATACGGGGAATAACGTTCTGGCAGAATGACAATGATAAAAGATGTCTCCACGTAGCGCGTTCACACTCCGGGGGACAACTGCGTGGTGTTTTCCTGTTCAGTGATGGGGAAGAGATCTCCACAGCAGGTGTGGTAGAAGTCATCTACAACCACTCAATCACAAGAGAAAATATTAAAATCAAAGCTGGAATCTTCCACTTGGGGAAGTAAAGATCAGCTGCAGTGACCAGTAATTCTCTGCAGTTTAATTTACACTGGATATTCACAGGTATGGGGACAAATGAGATGTTTATTGTTTTGATTTGGCAGTATTTTGATTTTTAATCTATGTCTCATGAAGTCTGATCCTCATGATCAGCTTATTTGCTCTCAGCTCAGGACCTGTGGGGAAGGATAAGAACATCACGTGTTACCTTTGCACTTTGGGAAAAGAAAGCTGCAGTGGAAAGCAGGAAAGGGAGAGACAAGGCTCTAAAGCTAAGATCTCGTTTATGCTGAAGCAAAAAGACCTTTATTCTGATTCTTGCTCCTAGCACAGCTGTTTTATGTTACACGGGAAATGTACCTTGAGACCTTAGTTCCTATTCTTCCACCACTGATCAGTATGCTAAACATTACGTTGCAGAAACATGCATGCTGTCTGTCTTCCTCTTATTTCCTTCCATCACTATGATACATGCAAGCTTTATCTGGGGTTTTTTTGGTACAGCTTCAGCCAAGACGGGTAGGGGATTGTCTGTGTTTTTGCAAAGGTGACCTCTATAACCTGGAGACTGAACCTTCCCATGGAAAGTGAGAAATGTGGTTGTAAGACTTTTTCCCCAGGGCTCAAGGGAGCAATGGAGCCACTTTCCTCCTTTCTAAACAAGCTTTCTACAAGAATCTCTACATTATTATTTTGTAAAAGTTGATATCATTCCCAGCTGTATTTTAAGCAAAATCCCAAATAAACTGATAACTGCATTTTGTCTAGAGTCAGTATTTGTTAGGAGAGCCATTGGAACATGTACAAGATGAGACCTTTTATAGAACTTAGCTGAAAGAAACCTAGTTACTGATCTTTAAGTGGG
Source organism: Phalacrocorax aristotelis (assembly GCF_949628215.1). Classification (NCBI taxonomy): domain Eukaryota; kingdom Metazoa; phylum Chordata; class Aves; order Suliformes; family Phalacrocoracidae; genus Phalacrocorax; species Phalacrocorax aristotelis. The sequence continues at coordinate 6,921,935 of NC_134284.1, read as the reverse complement.
CTTATGTATGCTGGTCAAATTATAGCAATTTTGTTCGCAGCTAGAAGTGTAGTTCTTGGCATCTAAAGAAATTTAAACTCAAAATAACATGATGTTTTGCAGTAATTGAGCAGTTTTTTAGAGACTGAAGTCTCAAAGAAGGCTGAGTTTACATAATAAAGTATTATATCCCCCTATGCAAAACACCTAGCAATCTTAAAGAACATTTTCTGTATCACATATTTATAATAGAGACAGACTTTTACAAGCAGTCAGGCAAAAGCAAAATATCAAACTACATGCCTCCTAGAAATTTTTATTCCCTGGTATGGGTTGAGTCACATGAAGAAAGGGAAAAGGATTAGAGTAAAACAATCTGTTCTAGCAGAGGAAGTACAGGCTGCAGTGTGTCCCACTGCATTGCAGGTTACCCAAAGGGAAGCATATACAATTTCCTTGGGCAAAAATTCATCCACAAGAGCTGTTTTTCTGAGGGGAAAGGGTAGTGGCTGTTGATGAGAGCAGGACAGGAAAGGGCAAATGCAGACCGAACATCAAGCTAAGAAGAAACTGTGAAGGGTAGAGAATATTTTTTAGGACACCTGAAAACAAGCCTTTGAAAAGCATCTTGGTAAATATAAGCCCTGCTGAAAATGAAAAGAGCTGTCTCTGATTATTTCCTCTGCTTCATATATGAAGTATTCAGCCAAAGCTAGTAAGAAGACTGCCTTGCACTTCAGATGAGGCTGTAAGACCAAGACAACAAAATGACAAAGGTGTGCAACACTTGAAAACCGAGCAGGTACATTTTACACTACACCAGTGCTTCTCAGGATGAAGGAAGCATATTTGTGAGTTACACTGCACAACTGCATTGAGTGCTGGAGTTCTTTTTCATCCCTCTCAAACTCACTCTTCTCTTTCTGCAAACTGCTAAGCGTTAAGATCAGCTAGACTGTTTCTGTGGGTACTGTGGAGTGTGATATGTACATAAGAGCAACATCTTATTTCCTTGCTTAACTGTCACTGTTAGATCCTTGAGCTGAAAATAATATTTCAAGGACAGCTATTTTTTATATAATTCCACTGTATTGCTGTTTCCTTAAATCAAAATGTTGTATGTGCATGCATGCACCCATCCATTTGATTTGCATTATATTTTACCTGAAAACCATCCAGTTTTCATATACAGTGAACATGTACATTTCGTATGCAGTTTTCTATACAGTGGAAAAACCAAATTCTGAGTGGTGGATTTACAAAGGTATTTACAGACATTAAGATGCAGATTTTTAACAGTATCCAGTTATCTATATTTTGTAAATCTCAGCAAGCACATATTTACATTTTTGGCAGATAAGTACTTTTGCAAATCTGGCCCCTGATTTATATCTGAAACACCTATTGTTACTTTCTACATGTACAATATTTCTGAATTTTCTCCTTCTTACATTTTGGACTCTCACATCACTGTTTTCCCTTTGGGTTACATGTACGGAGGCAAAAAAGTAAGAATAGTTGAAGTATCTTTGCAAGAATAGCAGGTCAGTGAATCACAGATGTTATAAGCAGAGAAAAAAGTCCTTTGGGTCACCTAGTCTGACCTTGCATTCTGCAGTATTACTCATACAACATACTCACTAACCTCTTAATCTAACCTTCTTTTGACAGTTTGTAATTCTAAGTTGCTAAAGATGGGACACGCAACTACTTTCAACTTGAATTTTAGTAGGGAGAAATAGGTATGGAGAAGAGTGCAGAAGTTTGCAACGTCAGCTTAGCAGTTTTCACTATGCTGTTTTAGACTTTTTTATTAGCAATACAAAAGTTGTAATATTGTTTAAAAACATGAGGGTACTACTTTGGATGCAGCATGCCCAGATGTCTTTTTTTGTTGGTAGAGAAATCTTATGGACTCTCTGGACTGATTAAGACTCCTGAAAAACGGTGTAGTATAGCATAGATATGACAAGATGCCTGTGACATAGCAAATTCCTCTCTGGCATAAAAGGGAGTTGCCGTAAGTATTTATAGCTGTTAGGACAGCATCAGATTCTGTTACTCCCAGTGTTGATTGCCAGTAGTACTTATTTTTTGCTATTTCTATTTCCTTCCTGAAGAAAGGATCACTAAAACCATGGATATCCAGACTTTTACTGTTAAGAATTTTTTAAATAACTCAGTTTAACTGTTTTTCCCTGAAGTATAAGTGTCTCTCTGAATTGTTGTCCTTGGGTAGTGTGATTTACAGGCTTAAGGACAAAGAGGCATTATGATAACTTTTTAGTCTGACCTCATGAGTAAAACAGACCATAGAATTTCATCCAGTGATTCCTTCAGTAGGGAGAATTATGCTTTCCAGCTATATAAATGAATTCCTTTCCTTCATTCATTTTGAAAGCCTTGAAAATATTTACAGATTGTGATCTTACCCTTCCCTGCTTGAAGGGCTTTACTTTTCAACACTGTATAAAATTATCCTGTCTTGTTGGGTCTTTCATGTTGTTTTATCTTCCTGTCTTTATATTATCTGTAAGAGGTCTTCAGGAAGTGCTAGATTCATCAAACTAATGAGACTGTTTTTTTCTTACTTCAGGAAATGCATTTGCTTTCCTCTGGTTAAAATATAAAAATAGGTAAATAATAATGCAGTATAAATGCCGTTTTTAGTAATTTAGAAAAAGACAAATGACAGAATTCAAAATGGGTGAAGAGTTGATATGATTCCTCAGAAGTAATGTGTCGATAAAGCGAAATTTTAAATAATAATAATTTATTCATATCCAGAAACTCTCAAAGGGGTAATGAAAAGCCAAGTACTACAATTACATGACCTGCTCTTTGGAAAAAAACCCCAATAATCCAGCAACAGTCAAGAAAAAACAGAGGTTTACAATTCTAATAAGTCTCTCATCTAATCAAGACCTTACATAAGCTTCAATTTTAATTCAACATACAGACTAGCATAGTAGGAGTTATTTTCGTTTTGACTCACGTGGATTTCCTTTCCAAATACATCTTCCAAATGTATAATTATTATTCTTTATTCCTATTGTTAACTGTATAGCTGCTATCCTATAAAACTCATTTTTCTTAATTCTGTGTTCTGTCCATTCACTCAATTCATCAAGTCTTCAAGTGAGAGCAGAAACTCCCTGGGACATGAAGCAAGTCTTTATAGCCATAGATAGGCTATAAAGTGTCTAGCACACTCTGTACATAGATTTAAATGAAGTTTCTTGCAACGAGAATGTTATGGCTTGTATAGCCGTTGCCAAGCCCTATTCATTTCCAGAGAGTTAAAGTTCTTTAAAAGGCAGGTACACCAACACAGACAAAAGCCCATGTCTCTAAGGCTTGCTCCTAATGACTGTTCCTAATTCATAAATTCAGGCAACAGAATCTTTGTCAGTTTAGGAGTTTGAATTATCTTTATAATTGTTCTAATATTTAGAATAAATTATAATAATATCTATAATAAATTATAATGGTTATAATCTAAGCTAGAAATTACAATTGTTAAAATAAATCATTATGGTAGTTTACAGTTGTCTCTGCAGGAGACTGTAGAAGCATGGCATTTCTGTAGGAATATGTGTTTGTTTTTATTTTGAGTGCAGACATATGTCCACAAGAGCCCATAATGAGCCCTTTGAAATAGTACTAATGTGTGACTTAGTGAAAAAATGAATAAAATCAGCTGTTTCCCCACCCCGAAGTTAAATGCATAAATTTGTGAGGAAATAGTTTCATAGGTTTAAATTTCAACTATCCAGAGAATTGTTGTACTTGTTTTCTAGCTGATGCAAGGACAAGAACATTGTGTCAAAATGCCACTATGGAAGTGAGCTGAAACTAGCAACCTACCTTGATCCCCACATTGGAAAGCTGCCTCAAATGTGGTTGAAATCAAAGACACACAATGCTGAAATACAGACCATTTTGTTGAAATATGTGATTTGAGTAGCTACTCATGCACACATCATGTCTGGCACAAACCAATAGAACAAAGATATTCAAGCTATCTTTATACTTACAACTTACTTATTCTTCCTATATTTCCTTTCAACACTATATATTTTATTTCTGTCACAAGTGTCCTGTCCTACAAACAACATACCTTCTTTTGTTTTTCTTATTTTTGCCTCTCTGCATACACCTCTCTCTATACTGCTGGTAAATGATAAAGATTAGGTTGGAGGAAGAGACCATAGAGCAGTGAAGTCATGTTCAGCAGGTGACCAAATATGCACTAGAAACCTGGAAAACTTGGGAGGGCAGAATGAAGGTTGTGGTGTATGGTCTACGGTTGTATTCATTTGATTTTGCTTCGCTTTGAAAAGGAGTGGTCCTCACTGCAGTTAGATCAGATACAGTGCAGAATTAGATGTTGATGATGCTTCTGGGAGGTGACATGGCTTGTGCCTGCAATACATGCCGCAAGCAGAAGAACCATGAGTAAGACAGGGATGATATGCCGTTGGTGCTTTCCTAATAAATTCACAGAACCGAGAGCTCTGGAGGATCCAGGGAGAAGGCTCAGAGCTGTGTTTTGAGGTTCTGCCAGCAGATGGTGATAAAACACGAGTAGAAGAGGGAAAAAAGCTGACACTAGATCTGATTGAAAGAAGGTAGCCATTCAGCCATTCTTTCTTCCTCCAGACTCATTCTCTCTCATGTTCTGGGACATGTAGTGCCGTTTGAGGATGGCAGTCTGAGAATCCCGAAGAGTTTGACTTTGTAACAGCTGCCACTCTGAGCCTGTAATATGTCATTGCAGGCTCTGCTAAAGACCTAGAATAAGAATATTAGAAAAGATGAAAGGAGTGCTGGAGCTGACAGGGGAAACAGGGCAGTGGAAGGAACTTGGGGTTGAAAAAAAATCAGGGAAATTCAGGCTGTAGGGATTAGCAAAGTGTGAAATAGTTTAGGATGAGGGAATTAGGGAAAGTGGGGAGAAGGGAGTTCATTAAAGACTTGGTTGCTTTGCAGCCTTACAGAAGGCTGGAAGAGCTTTTGAAGTTTGTCTCTTGCTATTTGCAACATACGTCACTTGCCTGGAAAATTATTTAGAACACTATAATATGTTTGCAGTGTTCTCAAATTACAGTCACAAACTCCTTTATTTTCTTACCTTTTCTCATTCATGTGTATTTGTAATGAAAGATTGTTGGAGCAAAAGTACCTCTGTTTGTGCCTTTCAGTGTCTGATAAGCATTTACTACTTCTTTTGCTCATTTTTAAAATGTCCTCAGATTTGCTAACCTGGCATTTTTATGCATTTATAAATCACTTTGGAATGCATGCTTATTAGTACTAGTTTCTAAGACATTTGAGCCATATTTGGGATGGCACTTATAACACGCAGTCAGCATCCAGTTTGTGTAAGCAAATACATTTTTTCTATCAACAGAGCTAATATAGAACTAGAGCTTCAGCTAATAGTCTTCTGAAAAGCCCATAGGATTAAAAAAAAAAATTAAATTGCCTTTGTGAATTTTACAATTTGGCTGACACCCAGGCTAGCAGCTTCAAAGAAACAAAGAGAGGTTTAATATATTTGAGATTTATATTGTGGTAGACACAATTGCATAATTTGCTAGACATTTCTGCATAATGGTGCTATAATTCCTGTTGTTAAAATTTGCTGTTGAGTTTAGCCATCATTATAACTAAATTCTCCTGCAGACTGTAACAGCAGGAAACACTGGAACAATGTATTAATCACAACAAATTAAATTAGCAAATAGTTTCCAAGATTCTGAGACAGTAAAGATAGAAAAGATATAGCACAATAAGCCAGTTTAGGATTCTGCTGATCCAAGGTTATTCCCTGCTGTGTTTGAGATCTAAGGTCTGACAATGTGTATGAGTAAGCAGTGGCCAGCTAATCCTTTCAGTTCTGCTCATTTGTTGTCTAGTTCCCAGCTGGACAGGAGACAAACATCGAGAGATTCTGAACTGGAAAATAGCATTCTGGTACTGAAAACTCAAAACCATCATAATACTGACTAATCTTTAGTCCGAGTTTAAAAAAGTGCCTGAAGATGACAGTGCTCACCTCCACTGTGAACCTCATTCTTCATTTGTTATCAAAAGCCATTCATGGCACAAGTACCAAGAAAAACTCTAGTGTAAGAAAGATCGGCTTTTCTAATCCAGCCCAAGAAACATGCTACTGAACCTCTTTAAAATCTGATCTTCAGCAATGGACATGCAAAGCTAATAGCAATTTTGGCCAGTCTCACAAGGCAAAGTTTAATTTCCCTTGATAGTGTATGCCACAGTAAACAAATTCTCATGGTAATAATATTTTCCCTTAAATTAAACCTGAATGTAGCTTTTTACAGCTTAATTCCAGAATTATGAGTTTATTCTAAATAATCTGTCTGCTTTTCTCCTTCTTTAAAGTAGCTGAAGCTAGACAATAATTGCCTGCTTCCTTTCACTGCTACTGAGGGACCCCAATGATGAAAACTTCCCCAGTGTATTATTTCAGTATCATTCCAATGAATTCAATGGAATTACTAAATTGTAAGCCTGGAAAGGTGGAGCGGTGAATTAGACATGTAATTGTGTTTGCATTAGAAGATAAATTCCCTTTAATCATTTTTACTTTAATCTAAAATTCTTGTAGAAAACTCTTCACAGAGGTAGGTTACCTAGTCCTCTCAGTTTATCGGATGTATTTCAGGCTGCAGCAGGTCACATAACAAAGTAAGGTGTTAAAGAAAGCACAGTGGGAGAAGTGTTGTGGTTCCAGAGCTGCTGAGGTGCAGGCTTTGCATACCACTGTAGACATTTCTTGGGAATTTAGGGCACAGTGGACATTTGACCTTGGCAGGCAAGGCAAAAAGCAGTGGATAAATTGGAGTCTTCTGTTGGTTTTTGGAGAGCCTACAGGGAAGTCATGGACTTTTTTCTAACCTTCACAACCATTTGGTGTCATGAAATGTCTATGCCAGAGATGTCAGTGGGAGTTCAACATTTCTGATATTAAGCTACAGTCATAAAAACCAACGGGAATCTTGAGTTAATCCAACTGTGTGGATTGGTTCCAGCAGAGTTTCTGTCTCCCTAAAAAACAGAAAGATTCTTTTTAAAAAAGAAAGGATTCACTTAACCCTTACTGAATGTATTTAGTACCTGTGACGGCAGGTATGTGTGTGAAAGAGTATATGTACAGAGAAAAGATTTTGTTTTCTCTATAAATTCGATGTAAGTCCAATTTTAACTGCATTTATTCTTTTATATCTGATGTATGGAAACAAACCTTCTAATCTTTGGCATGATTTTGGCAGGAAGAGTGAACAAGTTTAGTTTATATAGGAAAATCCCTGGATAGAGATAGACAATGCAGAGAGAAGGATCCAGATCAGTTTCTGAAACCAGAAAGATCTCTCCCTTCCTTCCTTCCTTCCTTCCTTCCTTCCTTCCTTCCTTCCTTCCTTCCTTCCTTCCTTCCTTCCTTCCTTCCTTCCTTCCTTCCTTCCTTCCTTCCTTCCTTCCTTCCTTCCTTCCTTCCTTCCTTCCTTCCTTCCTTCCTTCCTTCCTTCCTTCCTTCCTTCCTTCCTTCCTTCCTTCCTTCCTTCCTTCCTTCCTTCCTTCCTTCCTTCCTTCCTTCCTTCCTTCCTTCCTTCCTTCCTTCCTTCCTTCCTTCCTTCCTTCCTTCCTTCCTTCCTTCCTTCCTTCCTTCCTTCCTTCCTTCCTTCCTTCCTTCCTCCCTCCCTCCCTCCCTCCCTCCCTCCCTCCCTCCCTCCCTCCTTCCCTTCCCTTCCCTTCCCTTCCCTTCCCTTCCCTTCCCTTCCCTTCCCTTCCCTTCCCTTCCCTTCCCTTCCCTTCCCTTCCCTTCCCTTCCCTTCCCTTCCCTTCCCTTCCCTTCCCTTCCCTTCCCTTCCCTTCCCTTCCCTCCCCTCCCCTTCCCTTCCCTCCCTTCCCTTCCCTTCCCTTCCCTTCCCTTCCCTTCCCTTCCCTTCCCTTCCCTTCCCTTCCCTTCCCTTCCCTTCCCTTCCCTTCCCTTCCCTTCGTCACCAAATTATGCTATCATTAAGAAGGAAAAGTTTGAGATTTATTAGGTTTTCAGAAAATTAAAGATATGAATTAGATAGGAGCGATATATCTCACTATCGTATAACGGTCTGTGGTAGTGAATGTGCACTGGAGTTTCACAGCTCTAATTTTAAGTGATGTCTTGAAACAGTAATTGGAAATACTTCTCATGGAAGATAAAATCATTGTCTGAAACCTGATTTCTTTGTTTGTTTTGCAGTGTAATATTGGGATGTTGGGAATTTGGAACCTTTTAAAAATATTATTGCATATTAAAGACATGTTTCCACCTAGTAAAAAAATCAGGGATGTAAGTATAATACTTAGTGTATTATATGTTAATGTATGTAACTATGTATGTATGTATAAAACCAACATATGATATGTACTAAAAAAAGTAAAATTAAATACGTGCTAAATTTTATTTTGTGTCATATTCCTCAAGTACTTTCTCAAGTAATCTTTATAGTGATTCATTCATATCATATAACGTACTGACAGACATCCAGGGCAAATCTAGAATATTTGAATGCTCCTGTAACTCTCTGCAGTCATAATTATTAATATGAATTTTCCTGTCTCTCTAAGTGGAAAGGTTTGTGGGGGAAATGAGATTGGGACTTTGGGAGAGAATCCTTGTGTTAGATTTCCTTTTCACTTGCAATAGAGCATGCTTTATGTTTAAATTTTTTTTTATTAGTGAGTTCCTTCTTCAGAATGTTGTTTTAATGTAATTTAATTTTTAAAAAGTAACTCTTTATTGTAACTTCCTTACATTATATGTACATAAATGCATCAAATTTTCATTTTGAGGTTGAGGAGTGTTTTCACCCAGCCAAAACTACAACAAGGGAGGAAACGGCTGCCTAGGTGTAAGATTATGATCCTTGAACTGGCACATGAAACTACCCGATTGTGAGGAAGTCAGGCACACCTTTGCAGCCACCTGGAGCCAACTGGTTCAGCCAGACAACTTTCTAGGGACTCTTGTGCTAATATGGCAGCCTGTCCGTGGTTCCTTCTATGTATGCAGATATCCATTTGGCTGTATTTTTTTTTTCATTAGAAAACTATAGTTCTGGAATGTAGGTAGCGTATAGGATTAACGTGGCTGATGTAACAGATGAAAGTCTAGGTGGCTTGAAGAGAATGCTCTAGAAGATTTTAAGCTAGTTGTCTAGCAATCTGTGGGAAGCAGTTAGACAAGTTCTGGAGATCTACAGGAAGCTGTCGAAGATATACAAACCCTTCTAAATAGGCTTCAGATTTAGAGGACTGAAGCATTCTGAATACCAAAACTTTGTGAAGAAACATAATGATTTTGGCAAAAAAAAAACCACCAAACAAACCAAAGGTTCTGAAATCTAGTAAAAAGAGGAAATGAGTCCCATCGACCCCCTTTTCAGTCCCCTCAGCTGCTCAAGATTCCTATTTACCTTAAAAAAAAAAAGAGTAAAAAATGTACCAGGAGTCTACTTTATATGGCTTCTCTGAATTCGAGAGAGCACTAAGGATTGCTTTACTACACTCTAGATGAAATCCATCCTTTCTGGTTATTGACCTAGATAGGAGTCAGTTCTCATGGTCCATGAAAAACAGTTGTTCCAAGACTGTGATTTTGCTGTAAATCAAAACAAAGAAAATCTGAAACCTTGCTTCCCCCCCCGCCCCCCGAATGTTGTTTTTTGTTTTCCAGATAGTTGGCTTTCCAAGTTAGGTTAGGAGGGCCTTGAGAATTTTGTGCCATATGCAATTCATGTCACACCGAGGAATGCACATTTGAATGACTAGGCTTTCATGGTGAGGCTATTGCAAACTTGTGGGTATGGTTTGAATTGCTCTCTCTATAGAAAAGTTCAGTAGTTCAGAACTGGAAGTAGAATTGGACCTCAGCTGCATCAGAAGGCTCTGATCTATTAAAAATTAATTTCTTTTCTAACATTGAGATTTAATAAGGAGATATTTCTTTAAAGCTAGAGATACATGCAATTTAAATTTATAGATTCTGACATGCTTCAAAGATAAAAATATGTTTAATTATTTGTTTAGAGGACTTTGTCATTAAGAAACTGGTCAAAAATGGCTCTTGCCAACTGGACTGCAAGATCTCTCCTAAGACAGGTCTACCTGAACAAGGTATCTAACTCCCTATAAAATACATTTCTTGATGAGTTGCTTATCAGAGAGGCCAGCTTGCTGAGTACAGTTGTTAGGAAACTACTACAGAGTGAGCAGTCCTGCACGTTTTACCTCCCTCTAGACATGAAGAGATTTCAAGCTTTCTCCTTTGGTCTGAAATCCACCACTCTGAGCTGTGTCTCATGTAGGTGGATATGAGAGTTCTTTATTTTCATAAATAAGAGTGATAACAGCCTCCTCGGTCCATCAGTAAGTCTGCCTGCCTGCCTCCTAGACAATGCCTAGTGTAACATGAAGTCTCTCCTAGTGTGGCAGGATTCAAACCCATACTTTTGGTGCACTCACAGAATCACAGACTGGTAGGGGTTGGAAGGGACCTCTGGAGATCATCTTGCTTGAGCAGGGACACCTAGAGCAAGGGGCACAGGACCGCATCCAGACAGGTTTTGAATGAACTTGCTCAAGCAGTTCCCTGTCCTTCTTAAACTGGGGGGCCCAAAACTGGACACAGCACTCCAAATGTGGTCTCACTAGCATGAAGTAGAGGGGGAGGATAACCTCTCTCGACCTGCTGGCCACACTGCTTTTAATGCAGCCCAGGATACCCTTGGCCTTCTTGGCCACAAGGGCACATTGCTGGCTCAGGGTCAGCTTGCTGTCCACCAGCACTCCCAGGTCCTCAACAGAGCTGCTTTCCAGTAGTTCAGCCCCCAGCCTGTCCTGGTGCCTGGGGTTGTTCCTCCCCAGGTGCAGGACCTTGCACTTGCTTTTGTTGAATTTCATGAGGTTCCCCTCGGCCCATCTCTCCAGCCTGTCCAGGTCTCACTGGATGGCAGCACAGCCTTCTGGTGTATCAGCCACTCCTCCCAGCTTGGTATCACCAGCGAACTTGCTGAGGTTACACTTTGTCCCATCATGCAGGTCATCGATGAATATATTGAACAGGACTGGACCCAGCACAGACCCCTGGGGAACACTGCTAGTGACAGGCCTCCATCCAGACTCTGCTCCATTGATCACGACCCTCTGAGTTCTGTAGTTGAGCCAGTTCTCTGTCCACCTCACTGTCCTCTCATCCAACCCACACTTCCTTAGCTTGTCTGAGGAAGTCATGGCAGACAGCGTCAAAAGCCTTGCTGAAGTCAAGGTAAACAACATCCACTGCTCTCCCTTCATCGACCCAACCAGTCACACCATCGTAGAAGGCTGTCAGGTTGGTCAAGCATGATCTTCCCTTGGTGAATCATGTTGACTGCTTCTGATAAACTTCTTTTCCTCTACATGCCTGGAGATGACCTCCAGAATGAACTGCTCCATCACCTTTCCAGGGATGGAGATGAGGCTCACTGGCCTATAGTTCCCCAGCTCCTGTCCTCCACGACCTTTCAAAGATGGTGGAGAGTGGCTCAGCAAGAACATCCGCCAGCTCCCTCAGCACTCGCAGGTGCATCCCATCAGGGCCCATGGATTTGCGAGGATCCAGTTTGCATAGGTGATCTCTGACCCAGTCTTCCTCAACCGATGTTAAGTCTTCTTTTGTCCCAATTTGGTGTCTCACCTCTGGGGGCTGAGATGCCTGAGGGCCAGCCTTAGTAGTGAAGACCAAGGCAAAGAAGGCATTCAGTAACTCCGCCTTCTCTGCATCCTCTGTCACCAGGACCGCTTCCTTGTTCAGCAGTGGGCCCACTGTATCCCCAGTCTTCCTTTTACTGCTGATGTATTTAAAGAAGCCCTTCTTGTTATCTTTGACATGCATCTTAAGTGCCTTCAGAGAAGCGCACAACAAACCTATTGTTTTTTAGGTTTTCAGTTCTTTATTTGTGCACCTAAAATGTGAGGTTGGTATAACACACAACTAAATTGTTCTGTGAATTTAATTCTGTCTGATCCCAAAGTATTAATTGACCTGTAAGAGCTGTCTTGCTGAATCAGACTTATGCCCTTAATAAACCTCAAACAGCAACCTGATAAAGCCCACAGGTATGAGTTTTCATAGGTTTTTCACACTCTTCTCAGAAACTGGTTTTGATATCTGTAAATGGGAAGAAGTATGTAACTACCAAATGACTGCTTTAATGTTAAGTCCTCCCCAGTTATTATAAATAAACCTCAACAATAAATGCAGCTATATCTGTAAAAATATTTCTATTAAAAAAAGTCTGTTCTCACTCAAGACCATGATAGGAACCCTCCAAGCTACTCATCATATTCTCTACTTTATCTGTTCTACTCCTGTCCATCCCTTGCTTCTTTATCTAGCCATGTCTCTTTACCTGCCATGTACTTCCATGATTTCAGAAAAGATTAGAATGTATGCAACAATAGCTTTTTTATTGTATTAGATATAACTTTTTTTTAAATTATGCTTTCTAGCAGTCACAATATTCAAGCATACTAGCTATTCTGTTTACAGTATGAAACTTCTCATATGTTGAATTATTTTTCTGTTTGTTAGCAGGTGAATATTTCTCAGTTATTTTTTCTATCTTACCTACTAGTATCTTAAAATAAAGAAGATAACCTACTCAGTGGCTATAAGAAAACTAAAGGCCATGAAACCTGAAGGTCTTTTAAAATATTCTATCTGCTTTAAAACACTTATATTTGAAAATGACTGAAAAATACACAAATGTTTCTTTTTATTTAACTAAACCATAAGTTCAAGGTAATATTAGATCTGAACAGATGTGCATAGTATTTGGAACAAACTATGCAAATATTTCAAAGTACAATCACCATAAGTTGAGTTTGGCAGAGTAGAACAGATGTGTCCACCTGTTAAGAGACTCGGCTATCAGCAGTGGGGATACAAGATGTTATTGAAGTCCATAATGGGAGCTATTTAGGAATGCATCCAGGTTAGCAGGAGGCAGCAGAGATTCTGATTACTGTATCATTCCACTTTTCCCCAAGGCGATCAATGAGTTGAATTAGGCAAATGGAATAGTACACTCAGGACCACTGAAGGGGGGATGAATGTCCTACACTACGTGAAAACACTGCAGAAATTATACCTGTTTTTCAATAATGATGAGAGAAGGAGAGAACAGGAGGTTCCACAGGGGCTGCAGAATACAGTGGATGCCAACAGTCTTTATTTATTCTGTTTAAATTTGACATCCTGAAAAGCAAGCAAAATTATTGATTCAACTACCATAGCAATGTTAGTAACTGATTAATTTCTCTTTGAGCCACTTCAATAAGCTGTGAGAATAATCACGCAAAAGCACACCCAATGCACAGCGTATCGCATTCATTTTAATGTGAATTTTTTTCAGCTAGGATTGGAAATTACTTCTGCTTCCACGTACGTATTAATAAAGAACAGGAGCATAACATAGAAGAGATACAGATCAAAGTCAGATTTTAGGCAGTAAAACGCAAAGAGAATGAGACCGGTGTTGTGGTGGGTTTGTATTTTCTTGAGAAAAGAATGGTTTACCTTTTTTATTGTTGCCAAAAAATAGCTCATTAAAGTGTATTTGACCACTCCTGATTGCCAGCTCATATGGCCTGAGTAGTCTTCACTACTTCATGCCTTCAGTACTGTTTTCTCTGTAGCCCAACGTATCTGCAGGAAAAAAACTACAGATCTGCTCAACTTTTGGGCTTTCAAGTGAAGACCTAATATGGTGTCATTGTTGATGACAAAGTGTGAAGCAGAAAAGACATGGCTTGATTTTTGAACACTGGCTTAGAGATATAAATGTTAATAATGAAAAGTCCAATTTTGATTTTCTAAGTTATAATAAATTTTATGTAGATATAAGTAAGGAAGAATACATGTGCCAATGCATTATTTTTAATTCCATTGTTGTTACTGTTTAAATATTTTCTTATTAAGATTGTTATCTATCTATGATGTGTGCTGTTTATCTGCAAAAGTCCAAACTAATTGACCCATGAAATTTGAATGCTTACAGGTATAAATTATTTATTATACAGGTATAAATTACCGATTAATTTTATATCTATGAACAGACAAAGGAAGTTAACTATGAATTATTGCTAATGCTGGAAGTCCCCAAACTTTAGACAAGACTTGTAGACTTTTATACATTTCAAGAAAAGTACTTGGAAATGCTGTGTGACTGTGGCAGGCCTGGCGTTGGAAGATCAGAAATACAAGTAATTCTCTGGGTTCTCAGAGTTACAGCAATTGTTCCATTCTGATCTATTGTATTTGATACTTCAGGACTAAAAGAACACATAAAGAGGTCAGGCCAGGATGTGGAAATACACAAAGAAAAAGAAAGAAGGTAGATGACAGAAACCCTCTAAGATCATCTTTCTTTAACTGGAGCTAGAAAAACAAACTGGTTTTCTGTATAGGTATTTTCACATGGAATTCTTTAGTCAGTTTTCAATATATTATTTAGCACGAAATTATATTTTTGTACTTCTGTTTTTGATAGCTGATAAATAATATGTTAAAACACTTTGATAATTATTGTTATCAGAGGCCAGTCTTTAACATGTATAACTCTGTCGGCATCATAGCATAACCATCAGTTGGAATCAGTTGGCTTGAGCTGTCTTTTTATCTTCTAGTTCAGGCATAATTTCCTCAGTTTTCTAGAAATTTTGTGATAAATTGAAGTATGGAAAAAATTTGATAGTTCTTGCATTAAAATTTTTTATTTCAGTTTGTCCCACTGTGGCCAAGTTTTAGCATGGTTTGTGGCATGCTCAGATAAACTGCATACCTTCTCAGGAGGGATATGCACATATGGGCAATTGTCAGCCCAATTTTCTGAAGGCTGTCATAATCAAGAGTGATCTGGTAAAGAACAATTGCTTTTAATCTCAAACTTTTATATAGCTATTGCATGGTTCTTGAAATTCGAATCTTATTTTAAGTAATAATCATTTTTCTTGGGAAGATAAAGTAAGGCAATATGCAACTAATATTGACAGTGCATTTCCTAACCTTCCTAATAATTCAAATTTAGATTTATAACCATCCTTTCATCACTGGGATGTAAAGGTTAAGTAGCAATAGATTGCTACTTTGATTGGCATGACAATATGAAATTGTACAGAAATAAATTTTCTGATTAGAAAACACCTTCCAGATTAAAATTTTTGTTTCATATCACAATTAATTGTTACATTACCAGCGATAAACATTCTATAGTAGATCATTTTAAGAATGTTAAGTGTTCATATTGTTCGTCTGATAGTAATTGAAAAACTGAAAGCAAAAATATTTTTTTTTCAAGGTCTTTGTTTCTCCTCAGAAGAAACTTCCAGTTGTAATGATCTGGATTGGGTGGTTCTATGCATTTTTAGCTAACATTCAGGTGGGAGAAGCGTGAGACTACCAAACTCATTTACATGTTAACCAGAATGAAACCAAAGCCAAATCCCAGCATAAACCCCAATGAGTTAAACCGGATAACTTTTAGTTTCAGAACACAGTGTAAATGAGTGGGTAATATAAAGAGCTAGAAAAGAAAAAAAAAAAGGGGGGGGGTGTCCTTTGCCCTTAGGTTTTGGCTATGGTCATTTCAATCAGAACAGTTGGAAGGCTTTTGAGTCAGCACAATAAACACACTGCAGGACTGTGCCCCCCAAATGATGCCTTTCTGCTGTTGACAAGTACTTAAACAAGCTGCTTTTAGCAATGTTTTATCTATTGTTAGAATGAATAAAGCAGTGGTTGTAAACACAGCTGAAAGACAGGATGGGTTTTAAATACTTTTGTTCCTGCTGAGCCATTACCAACACCTGCAGTTAAAATAATTATTTCAAATGTTTTTCTTTTTAAAAGAAGGAGTAGTTAGCAGTAGACCTGTCTTGTTATGGTAAATTAACATCTGCATTTAATATGATTCCCCTTGGTTGTAAACATCCTGAATTAAAGCTTGTTATCTCCTTTAGAAGGTACGTTTTATGATTTCACCTGTTTTGTAGAGAGATAATTAAACATTACACTGAAGTACAGGTTGGATGACTATGATCTTATTTTAGCCACCACAGAAATTATGGAATGTTTTTACAGCAAATATTGTAAGTCTTTAATTAAAGCCTGTCCTGAAGTAAAGCAAGCATAGCAATGAAGATAGTAAAAACGGATTAGAGGTTCTGAGATTGAAAAGAAGACAAGAGCAGAATGTAAGGTTTGGCTATCTTATTATTACTTTTTCAAACGAAAATCTTGTCTTAATCTTAAAGAACCAACATTAATACACATTAAATTCTAGGATAAATATAAAAACCAGGAATAGACATGGAACAAACAGGATTGCTCTGTGACTTATTTTGACCTAGGGTTTGTACTGTAATTAATAATGGAGCTACTCTTGGTTTGTATCACCATCAGAATGGCTAAAAAGGCTTTGTGTTTTTTCTACATGCAAATTCTCTAAAAATATTAGGAGTTGAAGAATTTATTTTAGAATGTTATAACTTCAAGATATTTCTATATGTCCTGTCTTTGACCATGTACTGTAACTTGACCAGATCAAAGCTGATCACACTCTGAGTCCAGTGGTATTTTCCCAGTCTCTGTCTGAATTCAGCCATATCAGAGTAAGATCTCAAAATAAACTCTGCTAGTTTATATATCAGAATAAGCTCTATCAGTTTAACATCTGGTACAAAATTATTTGAACCCTTTGGTGACTCTGAGGCTAGAGTGATTTACATCAGGTGAAAAGCTGCTCTACATTGTAAATTGCCTCGTAGGTTTCACAACTGCTTTGCAGATTCCATGATACAAAACCATTGGCACCAATACTAGCTTAAGACTATGGTCCCCTCTATCCTGCTGCTCATTCCTGTTCCCATAGTTTGGAATATCATATCATTCTTTGTGACTATTACAAATATTTGTTGGTCAGGGTGTGAACAAAAGAACTGATCTGATGTAAAAACAACAGACAAACATGGGCAAGAATACCTTCAGTGGCACTGCTTCCAAAACCTTTAATGATTTGTACCTGTTTATCCTGCTTTTGTGAAACATTCAAACCCACAAGTACTTTGTGGAATAAATAAAATTTTTAGAATCAGTTTCCCCTTTAAATATTTGAATTTTTCTCTGGATAACTAAGTCTGTTAATATGCTCACCATTAGGCATTTTTATTTATTTTCTGCAGGTGTTCCAGTGGCTAAGAGCCCACCACAAAGTAAAAAGTAGTCACTAAAAAATCTGGGTATTAGTGGCACAGAAAGATCATTTTCTCTAATGAAATGCCTAAACCTTCTCTGTTTTGGAAGGAGAATATAGAAGAATTGCTTAGTTAAATGAATATCTGTGGGTTTTTCTCCTCTGTGAACTTGATTTAGAAAAAGCCTCCAGCAGAGCATAGACATTAAAAAAAATGAAACAGAATGCACATTTGTTAAGTATTGCTGTCTACTTATTTTTTTTCTGGCAATAGGGGAAGTTTGGAAGGGGTATCTAGGCAAGTTTCTTTTCAAAGTATGGAGCATTTCACTGATCTCCTTAGCATCATTCATTTCCTGACCACTGCGTTCTGAGCTGCCATCCTTTTATGCAATCCTGCTTCCTGTTCTTACATCCATTGAACTGGATTGTTCAAGCTAGTCTTACCTTTGCAGGAGTTTTTAGTTTTCTTTAAAACCAAAGTAGTTCTGTACACTTGCTCCCAGAGAGTGCTTGTGAATGATGCCACACAAATCCCTTCCTCAAAGATTGAGGGCATCACCCCTATTATAAACCAGTTACTGTCGAGGACCAAGGTTAGCTTCCATCACCTGTGGCTGGGTCTCCTACATCACAGCCTGAATACAGCATTGTCAAGACTGGGATAGATCTCTGCTTTTCATGTTTAATTTTGCTCTCTCTTTTTTCCCGCAGTGAATTCTAACCTGCGGTTCTTTGAATGCTAGGTGCCGCAATGCTGCCACCACAGGTGCCCAAGCTCTTCCAGTGTCAGCTACAGGAAGGGTCAATATTTTCTTTTAAAGGAAAAAGCACAGTGATGACAATAATTAGGTAGACTGTGTTTCAGGGTTAAAGGAAAACAATTCTTAAGCCACAGCTCTAATTTAAGGGCTGAGACTGGGAGACTAGCATTATTTTTCTCAGTTCATTTAAAAACTGACTGGAGAACAGTGAAGGAGGTTATTAAAAGGAAGCAGTTAAAAGTTCAAGCCACTAGGATTTACATCCCCTCTACTGTGAAATAAAGCAATTCTTTCTGATTTTAAGAACTGTTTCAGCCAATTGTCAACCTGAGAATGTACTGATTTTTGAAGGGCACTTCTAACGCCTTATATCAAGGGTGACAGACATGGAATGCTTTCTCCACCTTGTGTATTAGAGCTGTGCTCTTTTTAATCACCTGTGATTTAACTGATGTGTGAAGGAACTTTAATACCTATTGCACCCTATAAGCAATTACTAAAAAGAAAAAAAGAAAAAAAAGAAAAAAAAGAAAAAGAAGAAAAACCTGTTACATTAAGACATGTATACTCTGTTACTCACTTGTGACTTTATTTTGAGGTATATTCTGAGGTTATCCAAACTGGCCTAGTTTTGTTGGCTTTGTAATGCGTAAAACTACATTCCATGTTTATGCTAACACAGCTCAACACAGTGTACCCAAACTAGGCCCCGGCATTTCAGAATGAGGGCAGAATGAGATGGAAACCAACTGAATAATCTATGGAGATGCACGTGCCTTGCTTTACTGAGTTTTTTTTAGAAGGAAAGAGTCTTGTTTAATTTGAATTTAAACTTGTTAATGATCTTCCAGAAATCTCAATTGAGGAAACTGAGAGAATTGATTGCTTCCAAGACAACTGAGCAAAACCCAAGGATTCTGATAATATTGAGTGTTTTGAATATGTTACCCATTCTTCATAGATATAGTATGATTTTTTTATCAGTGTTATCAAGGAAGTGATCACTGTGAAAGATTTACCTTGAACTTTTTGTGCTGTTACAAAACAATGACATCTGTTTAACGTCAAGTACAGAAGCTTGTTTTCCTGCTTCATGAACACTACAAAATCTTTTCTAAAGCCTTGGCAAACAGACAGAAAAATGTGATTATACATAATCCAACTGTATCTTAATCCCCAGCAGACTCAACTTTTATAGCATCATTTTAATGAGATATTATTAGCAGCTTCAGAACTGTTTAATTAGAATGTTGGCATGATCCTTAGATCAAATAAAGGTTTTTGAACACGGCAATGATGTCTATTTTCTATTTTATTTTTTAATAAACAACCTTAAATCATGGCTTTGTTGGAGTGTTAGAATGCCTTCAACATTTTATATATAAAAAGTATCTTTTTATGAAGAATAGCTGCATGCAACTTTTTCATTAAGATAAAGCTTTGTTATGAATACATATGTGTGTGGCTGAGATGTGTGTGTTTATGTATGACTGAGAGCAGATGAATCAGAGGCTACTTTCTAAAATCCATCCTTTTTAAAGAGAACGTAAAGTGTGTTTACTTGCGGATAATTTTCAATGTACTTTAAAAATGTGATTCAAGGTTGGGAATATATGTGATAAGATTTTACTGATACCTTACAAACCAGACAACTCTGCTAAACGTGCCCAAACTTTCTCAACAGTGAGGGAACGTATT
Source organism: Phalacrocorax aristotelis (assembly GCF_949628215.1). Classification (NCBI taxonomy): domain Eukaryota; kingdom Metazoa; phylum Chordata; class Aves; order Suliformes; family Phalacrocoracidae; genus Phalacrocorax; species Phalacrocorax aristotelis. The sequence goes on along the minus strand of NC_134284.1, from coordinate 6,902,191 downwards.
ATTCTGTCACTGATTACTAAAAGTACACTAAATGTTCCCCTTGTTAGTCTAAATTTTAAAGAGAAGCAAAAAGTCCCTGTCCTGACTAATTAAAAGTAATTCTTTATTTGGCACCGTATTAAAAAGGCTACATCTAAGCCTTTTTGTGCTATCAGGGAATCCATTATTTTTTCAAGGTTTTGTACCTTATCTGTTTAGCGTAATGTATGCCAGCCTGGCTGATAGCCCCAGCCCCCACCACTACTTTTATTACAGTTTCTTATAGATGCATATTCATTCCATCATTTACCCTTAATGAACCTGCTGCATGTAGAGATTTCTGCAAAAAGACTCAATATGGCAATACGTGGCTGCCATTCTTAAGTTAGCATCTGCCTTGAACTTACCGATCTGCAGTCTTTTGGCTCATCCTGCACAGTTTCGTGTAAACTTTGTAGATGTCAAGAACAGCCTGTAGGAAAAGTTTTGTACCCTGTTTTGTAATGCATTTTCCTGGTTGCAAATATTGAAGTAAAGACAGGAAACACTATGAATTTTAATTTCCTTCTGGTTCTAGTTCTTTTCTGTTCAGACATATGGAGGAGGTTATTGAATTTCTGATTCTGCAAGTTTCTCTTGTCATCACTTGAAAATGTTGTTAGTAATGGAAAAGCCCTGTTAGTTGCAGGACATTCTGCCCAGATCTTTACCTAAGCAGGATTCAATTGATTGCATGCACTTCCCAAGTATTCTTATAAGCTCACTTGATAAATTTTTAAAGCAGTGAGATTCTGCTAGTTCCCAGGAGACAGTGCTCCACAGCAGAGCATTTCCCCCCGCCCCCCGCCTATCCAATGGCTAATTAACATTGTATATTGTGTCTGCACCAGAACTCAGGGTTTAATCTCTCTAAATTTAAGCTGGAAGTCAAAATCCCACATCCCTTGCATATTGTCTACAGAGTAGAAAATCTGCTGTTTCCTCAGGGAGGCAGAAATGGGTAAAACTCTTTTCTACTTTTCATCTCAAGACTGCAAGAAGCACACAGGGATATTGTGCAGGTGGGAGCCAACACCGTATGAAGCATTCTGTTGCCAGTATTTCAAGATCCCAGATCAAAATGGGATTTTCCTTGGAGAAGCAAAATTGGCTAAGAACTAGTCAGGGGTTTTGCTTTCTATCTAGCATTGGGCAATGTAAAGGAAACCTCTGAAAAATCTGTTGGATAAGTTTTTTGCAACTCATGGGCAAAATTCACTTCAGCAGTGAATATAGTGGTTCCTGGCGGTTTAGGAATGTCAGGGAATAGCCTTCACAGTTATGAGAGCAGACGAAGGAGCTTAGACCATGGCGAAGGACTAGCCTACGGCTGGCAAGATTTGCATAAACTGGGGATTTATTGATCTAGACAGTAGATTCAGACATTCAGAGGTACAGGATGCACAAAATGCTCTTGTGCTCTTGTAACAAATCCACTTCCTGCAGGAAAATTTTTAAAAGGGTAACGAGTATCCTTTTAGTCCAGTAAATGCTATCAGAGCATCAGCTCTGTATTAAGCGAACAGCATAGCCGTGAGCAGGCCTGCAGCTGACAGGCTTGCTTTGTCTGGTCTGTTTTGGCTTGATTAGCGTTTTGGTTTAGCTTGCTTAGTTGTAACAATAATTGTTTAATAACCAGGTGGCTGTCATCTAGTTTGTTTCAGTTCTATTTACATTGGTATAACTGTGTGGAGTAATACCTATCATTAATAATTTTGATACTAGCAGGTACAACAATTAATTGTGCTCTTCAAGAGTGAATTATTTATGTGGTATAACTATCTAGTGTAAAGGAGTACAGGCTTGGGTTGACATCAGAGACCTTGTAGGTGTGGACACAGGCTGATAAACAGAGACTCCATTAATATCCACCAGTGGTCAGTTACTAAAAGAAATACAAACGTAGGAGCTGGACAAAGCCATTTTTTGGATAACAAAAAGGATAAATAAGAATTGCCTAACACGTACAATGCACCATATAAAGCTTGGCTGTAACATGAAATTATAGATAAGTAAAAAAAGAGCAAGATCTAAAATATCTCAAAAACCCTTAGAAATATGTGCCCAAATGGACACAGGAGTGCGGAGGAAGGGAAGACTGTCAATAGCAACATCCTGTGCCTGTCATTAACACCACACTCCTGCTGAAGACCTCATGATTCTGCTGACTTTCCAAACCTTTTCCCACCTGACCATCTGTTGACGTTAAGACCAAAGGAACAGTGGAAGGGTGGGAATAGCACCAGAAGAACGAGGTATATAATGGGAGATTTTGCTGGATAACAACTTTTAACTGTAGTACTGTGGATCAGTTGATTTTGTGTTTAGAGAGCGTTATAGAGATATAACTGGACTAACGGTAGTACTTGTTCTTTGCATTTTGGTTACGTTTTAAGATTTTTTTTTAAGTTAGACTAATGGTAAATTCTTTGCTTGACTTTCTATCCATAACAGGATATTGAGTTTAACAAAAGACATGAGAGCTGAATTCTTTAGGACCTGCATTAGGGAGATGCAAAATGCTAATGCAAAGCACTTTTGCCATAGGCTTAGTCCCAACAAAACAAATTATTTTATCTTTTTGCTGAGGAGGTGTGATGGCTGTGCATCAGGACCATCCTGTTAGGTTTCTTTCTACCTACGTTCCTAAACTTGTACTTACAAACTTGATTTCCAAATTTAATTCATTCTAGTGTACTCTTTAATAGATATATTTAAAGTCTTTGGCTTTGGGAGTTAGTGGTGGTGTGAGTAAATGTAAAGAGATCTAGAAGTCTTGCTAAATTGATTTTTTCTTTAGAAGTTTTCTCTGTTATCCTGCCAACTTTTCTGAATAATAACTGATTATCTCTTGCTGTTACAGCAGCAATCACTCTTATTTATGTCCCTGCCTCTTCCAAACAGCAATTAATAAAGCTTAGATAAAGCCTGCATAAGCCAACCCTAAGGTCACTAGCACGGATAACCAAACTGTAAAAAGGCATCTGTCTGTCTGCATGTATCTGAGTAAATATGTGCAGAAATACAAAATGGGGGTTAGCAAGCTGCCAAGGTCTTAAATTTGTTACATTTTATTAATTTGAAGGGAGGAAATGTAAGCCGTTTATGATACCACACGGTGTGGCATCCCCAGGTTTCATGAGCTTTCAAATGCTCATGGAAAGAAGCCCTTTGAATTCTGGGTATGGAGAACACCTGCGTTTTATATTTGCAGAAATCCGTGGCCCATCTATCCCATATGAAAATCTCTGTGTCATGGTTAGAGATAACACACATATTTACACTAATTACTGCAGCACTAAACCTAAGTAGAAAAATACCTTTCTATAAAAATATGCAAGTAATAGCTAGAGATCTGCATAGAAAATGGAAAAGTATCTAGGAAAAGAAAAATTTAATATTTTAAGAATTTAATAAATGAAATAATTCAATTTTGATAATGGTTTTGTTCAGAAATTGACACAAGGTTTTAGAAAATATTGAGCAAAGAAAGAAGAAAAAATGTTTCATTCAAAAATGAGCTAGAATTTTTTTTTAAAACAAAGAATAAAAAATTTCTTTCAGGTAGTTTAGGAAAATCAGCTCTATTCAGTGTCTTGAAAAGTGGAAAATCTACTGCTGTTGGTTTTGTTAGTGGTGAATCACATTTACCATTGAAATACACAGGCTCACTTCTACCTTGAATTTATCTGGTCTTATCCTTCTGACAGGAGACATTTGTGTGTCTATGTACTATACGAAAAAATCTTCTTTTTTTTTTTTAAACCAAGAAGGACTCTTAAGCATCTGTTTGATGAGAGAACAAGCTGTCTTTTACTGTAAAGTTTGCAAAGCCCTCACATATACTTTTCAGTTTCTCCTGAATCCTTCCTAGCTTTTCAATATTTTTAAAATCATGACAGACAGGATATGGTATTCCAATATCTATCTCACCAGCTCCGTTCTTGGAAGTAAAGTCTCATCTATTTGGCTGCTAAATAGTTTCTTGTTTATTTATTGGTGGCTTGTGTTAAGCCCTTGGTTGCAACATCACAATTTGAGGTCACACTTAGTTATTCGCCGCAAACACCTAACTCAGGAATTGCTTCACGAGGACAGGGTCCGTCTGTTCCTATCTGAATAGTTCAAACTTCAGTTCTTTGCAAGGAGGCTTCTGACCTTGACATGGCCTGTAGTGTATAATTACATCTGCCATTTATCTGCATAGTTTTCTATTTCAATCTCCAGTTTTCACATGCAGTTCAGTTATGAAGTCAATTTTTTTGGTGGCTTAAGGTATACTAATTAATGTCTTATTCCAGGATTGTATCAGTGTAATATCAGGCAATTAAGAAATATCAGGCAGAGGAAATATCCTTTGTGACCTTGACTAGCTCATTAGTCATTATTCTTCAATCCTTTATAAGGTTTGGTGAGCTAGTTTTGGACTTTGGCATACTCCAAAATTTCATTTTACTGCACATCTTACTGGAGCTGCATAATTTTTTCATTTAATGCTTTAGAACTGTCCTATATTCATTTTCTCTGACTCTGTAGCCTGATCTTCCAAAAATGTGTAGCTAGGCTAAATTTTTGCACATTGTGAGTAGTTCCTTTAATATGCTTTCACTTTGCTGACTTTACATGGTAGCAGATTTGGCTAAACAGGTGTATAACCTGGATGCATAGAGGAGAACTTTCTTAAGTGTTCCAATGCCTTCATTTTATTTATATTTTCTGCCAAAGGTGGATTTATAAAAGGAGGTTGATACCTCATGAATTTAAGAGCTTTCATTAATTTTCCTTTTCTTCCTGTACAGGCAGTCTTGCAAGAAACAACGCAATAATGCAGCAGGGCTGAGGGATTATAGTTCTGAACCCATTGCCTTTGTAATTAAGCTTCTTGACTTACTTAGTTTTCAGTTCTGTTAAAATTTAAAAGATTACGACAAACTGCCTGAAGCATGATGACTGGCCTACCATTGCAATTTACAAAGAACCTCCTTAAATATAGGTTTGGAGAATAAAAATATTTTCTTCATAGAACAATATTACTGCATCAATACTTTCAAATGACATATCAACTATTCACAGTGCCTACAACAGAATTGAAGTAAGTTGTATATAAACATCACAATGGAGGCTCTGTAAACAGTGTAGGGGTGATATTTTACAGCTATACTGTCAACACATCAGTTTAGGTAATAGAGGATCCATGAATGAACATTTGTTTTCTAATGATCTGGATATAAGTGTTGGAGAACCATGACCAGAATGAGTTCAAACCTGGGGTCCTACTCCCTAGGTGAGTCCCCTAATATCCATGCTACAGTGTCTGAATCACACTCTTCTTTCTGTCTGGTCCAATGAATAGTCAACTAGTTGCATTGAACAACTTTATATGGAGAACACTTAAATAAAATCACCTTGGCAGAATCACTTTCTGGAGAAGTGAACAACATTAACTTGATTTTTTTTCCCACTTAAATTAGAGAGAGATTTTAATTCAGGTCTCAACATTTATGTCTTACATTACATCCTAAAGTAGAAAAGTGAGATACTGGTTTACATCTTGGGTTTTATGAAACCCAAGATGTAAACCAAGATGTTCATTATTTACATTTAGCAATGAACAAAGTAAACATTTTTGTTGGAAAAAGATAAACAAGTGTCTTATCTACCTAAATCAATAATTAATTGATTTTTACCTGGCTGTCAAATTAAAAATTCAGTTCTTTGTGCAGTATGATTCCAAAAATACATCCAGTGTGTTCATGCACAGGCTACATCATCCATGGCTGCTTGTGTAAGGAGGGTAGCAGTAACTGGCCACTTCATCGTTCAGAAGGTTGAGGAAGTTGCCATAACTGTCAATGAGTGTTGACTTGGACACTGGTGCAAAAACCCCAAAGCACGAACATTGTTGACTTGCAGCATGTCTCACAGATGATGAGGATTTATTACTATCTTTGAGGATCATTCACTGATTAGAAGCTGATGTGGGATTATAAATGGGATTGATATATTTCACAATCTATGAGAAAATGACTAATCTAATTAGCTCCTTGAACTTCTGTCCTTTAGTAAGGATGTTAAACTACACTTTTTAGTGTTTCAGTATTCTTGTTAAAACAAAATTAATCAATTTTTCATAATGAATGGAAGACCTTTTGAAATTTTAAATATCAGTATTCTGATTAATAAGAGTTACCATCAACATTTCCTTGCTTGTTCAAAACAGGCAGGAAGACACCAGCTGTTGCAGGAGAACACTGCTCAGTCCATGCAGTTTAAATCAAATTGTGATCAAAGTGGTTTATTGATTTATCAATGACATGTAATTAACCAGCAACCAGTGAACTATATATTCAGGTTCAATATCAGCAATACAGCAGATAAATTAAAATACGAGGTGCTTGCAAGCTATTAATAAACATCACAAATTTCTAATCAACCTTGTAAACCAACACCAAAGAGTGCTAACCATTCCCTGCCTCCTTCCCTCATCGCGGGGTGGGCTACCAACAGCCCCACTCTCCAGAGGGGGTGCCTTCCCTGGCTTGCACACCCCAGCTCTTGGAGGCATGGGTGCCCCTGCTTCCTGTTCTTGATGAATGCCCGACTCCAGGCACACCTGGGTGTGGGTCCCTGCCTGCTGCCCGTGCCCCATCACTCCCCTATCTGGGTGCCAGCTGCTGCCAGTGTCCCACAGGGAGGCTGCTTGACCTGGGTCTGTGGGGTGACTGTGAGCCCTGCTGCTCCACCTCTCCAGTTTCCAAGATCTCGTCCCACTGTTACAAATTTTCATACTTCATGTTTCTTTTGAATCTGACTCCTTCTTTGTTTCAAAAGTCTCCTTGAAGTTCCCCAGCTACGGTTTAATCCAGCTGATGGCTCTTTAGTATTGGAGAAATCACCAATCAGTATTGGAGAAATGACCTCTCAGAGAATTTATTCTGATCACACTCACATATCTGCCCTAACAGCTGGTCTTATCTGGGTTGTCCAGGCTAAGTTTGGACCGCGCAAGTGCTCCCTTGATCAACTGATGTATAAAATTGAGACAAAGCACTCGTGTGTGTAGAACATGGATAACTTGTCACCATTGGAGCAACGTGGCAGAATTGATTTATCTGTCTTACTGAGCATTAACTGAGAGGCCATCAAGTAATAAAGCAGTGATGTGCAAATTAAAAAAGATTATTACCTGCAAAAGAATGGTCAGGATCAAGAAATCTCCTAAAATACCAACTGATCAAAACAAATGTGTTTTGACAGAGTCACTTATTATGTACTTGAAGTGATTATGGTTTCTATTGATTATAATGAAAGGAAAATGGAAGATTTACTATATTATTTGTGTGAGAAATTATCCTGAACTTATGAAGTGGAAACAAACTTCGCCATTGCAGCATAAACAGAGAATAATCACTCTAGTCTGTTTTCCTGGTTTCCTTTCCTTCCCAGTGCTTAATATTTTCAAGCAATTGTTCAAACACAAAATTGTTTTTTTTTATAGTGATCAAGATTATTGTGTAGATAATTTTTTTTTTGTCATGGAAATATCTTGTACAAGACGATAAGAAAAGTTCAGTAGGAGGGCTTATGTTCGAATCCAGTTTTTATGTAAAACCCCCAAGTTTTCGTCCTTCATTATAATTACAGATCTAGAACTGGACTACAGTATTTGACAAAACATATTGGCATTAGAAAAATTTAGTTTGTGGATTTTTTCCACTTGTGTAAATTCTAGTTTCTATAAAAATTTTGGTGGAATTGGAATCTCGTGTCAAGGGTGAAAAATCTTGTAAAAATATTTGAGGCACGCCCGTGTCAGTGTTGCCTGTTGGTCAGATGAGTGTCAGACCCAAGACCTTGTTTTGGTTTATTCACTGCAATGGCCATCATACACTGCCCACAGCTGTCCAATCCTATTGGCTATGTGTAGACATCCCATACACATTGTGTTTACTTTGTGGTTGTTTAGTGCTGCAGAGCCTGGAGGAAAACAAGTCAAGCCAACCTTTGGAAGGATCAGATACAGCCAGCTCAGGGGGAGTGGGAAGGAGAGCGGGTTCGTGGCCAGTAACCCCCTCCCCACCACTTGGCACTGCATGTTCTCTGCACTGCTAATGGAGGGATTACTTCCATGTTACATCCACCTGGCCCTTGTCAAAAATGCAACTGACTGTCTGTACACACATCTCAGGAAATTAAGTATTAATGGCTGAGATGAACCCGATGCTGCTTCTTTCTATATGCAGGGACAGGGTTTGTTTATTGCGTTGTTGTTCATAAGAATTAAAATTAGAAGCAGCATTACAAATTAGTAAAAATGACTGGTCCTTTCAACTGATCTGGAGGTATATTTCTGGAAACAAGGCTTTACATGAATAATTGAGATACTGATTTAATAACTACTGTAATGTGTTGAAAAGCAGAGGAATTTGGGAAAAGAGGAATGTTTCCTAAGTGCCTCTTATTTGAGACATGAGAAACTAGATATAACTATAATAATAGTTATTAGAAGAATTAGAAAATGGTAGGAGTATGCTTTTCTTAACCTACAAAACTTTTTTTTTGTGAAGAGGAAAACTTCTTTCCTTTTTCTGAAGGAATAATTATTATTTCTTATTTTTAAAAGGTTAGTTGATTCATATAAGAATCTGCATTCTGCTGCTGCAATTAAGTCAGAACAGCAGAGCCAAATGTTTGAAATTTTGTTTTAGCTTTAAGGGAACTATTTAATCATTCCTGAAAGGGAGAGAGTTGTTATTTTGTTTCTTATGTAACTTTCTTTAAATATACACAGATATTATCTTTCTGAGTTTTCCAAATTTTATGATTAAGAAAGCTTTAATTTGGATAGGAGATGATTTGAATCCCCTTTGCTCTCATTGCTTTCAATCCTTACTTTTGTGCCTGTATTTTAAATAACGTCAATGCAATTCCTGAATGTGGTGGGTTGGCCTTGGCTAATGGACACATTCCCACACAGCCGCTCGCTCACTTCCCCTATTCGAAGCTGGCTGGGAGTGGCACAGGGCAGTCCCTGACCTTCTCCCACCACCCCTGCAGCCTCTGTGCTACCAAACCTTAACATTCTACACCCAATATCATCTAAAGTTATAAGCAAATTTTGTACCTGATTCTGCACAATACCTATTGATATACAGGAAGAATAATCAAGTACTCTGGATGAATATGTTGAGTAAGATGTTTATGATAAATGAGTACAAATGCAGAAAAATATTACTGCCAGACACAATTCTTTGTGCCAAATAGCATACTAATTATTTTGGTTGTAGAGTTTGTGTCTTTTCATGCAGGGCAATAGCTGGAAAGAATTACAGGGCAGCAGAAACTTCAGGCTGGGCTGGTCTATTATTGCACCTTATCCAAGAAAATGAACGAAATGTGGCAGTACCCTTTATCTCTTAAGTTCAGGAGTCATTAATTATCCATTTTATCAGTGCCACTGACAAGTAAATCTCAGGCTAGACTTTAGTACCCACTTGAAAAGAGTCCTGATTATGTTCCTACCTGGGTATTCTCTTCCCTCTTTCTCAGGATACATTTGACTACTCCTCTATATTTGTGGTAATGAAATTTACAGGGCGACTGTGTACTTTTTCCATTTTAGTAGGCTGACATGTTAGAAGATGATAGAAAAGTTGTAGAGCATGTACATATTAAGTCCTGTTATCAGAGCAGTGAAAATGGAACATACACAAAGCGGTAAACGAACTGTCTAGCCTGACTCCTAACGTTTGGAGGGAGATTGTTCAAAAGTACAAATTGACATTTAGGCAGGATATAAATTTCCAGTTTTCAATGTGTCTTGAAAATGTTCCTCCTAAAAGATTGTTTGAGCTAGCTAAAAGTCTGCAAATAAACAGCAGAAACAAAACTATCTAGGTGTCTCTCACTCATAAAAGTGAAATAAAGGCTGAACTGTGTTACCTACAACCAGTGGGAGCAACTATATTTCAGGGAGTTAATGAAAGGCTCAGAACAGGGCGAAGGAAAGCAAGGCCTGGGCATATCTGTCTTCTCATATTGGATAATTGCTTTGGTACTAAGCTGCAGTCTGGCTTCTCCCACTTTCACAGGACTTAGACCCCTGTCTGTCGGGATGCAGGCTGTCTCGCTTAAAATCTGTCTTGTCTCAGACTATGACCCGTGCTGTGTCTCCTCTTCCACAGGGGTAGAAATGGTAGAGATGTGACAAGGCAAATGGCCATTGTCACCTCACTGCGAAATCACAATGAAGGTCACGCGTCTGCGGTCTTTTCTGTGATATAGCTGATGTCAACACTTCTTGCTGCTGGTTTATCTCATTTAAAACTGCGGTGCCTGGCCTCCCTGAGGACTTCCAGCAAGGTAGCTAATGCATGTATTATAGTATAATCTCACTTTTTTTTTTTTTTGACAGCAGAGACAAAGCTCAGAAACTATCTATTTAAGAGAGTAGAAGACATTTGGACTTCTGTCCTTTCTAGGAGTTTTTACTAAAGTAGAGGATCATTAATTTTGTAGCCAGTCTTAAGAATCCTATGGTAAAGGCTGCCAGGAATCTGGCTTTGTAATGAGAAATTATTCTAGCTGTATAGCTTGCTGTTTCTGTTACAAAAATATTTTCAGGCAAGAATCTTATTTTCTTCAGAACGAATCTGTTCTTGCTGTTTTATGCTCAACTGAAATCATAAACACTGAGATGCATCAGAATTGCTAGCTAAGAAAAGGTATTATGGTATCATTCTTTAAAACTTAGGCAAGGGACAAAAATTTTAAGTTGTGAATTTGAACAGAACTGTTTCTAGATTTTTTTTTTGAGTGCCCATGAAGCATGAACTACTCTTTTGTGCTGCTCATGGAGGGGTATGCCAATAGGCTGATAACCACTAGGGATAATGGAACAGAACAGTAACAGAATAAGATTCCAGTCATGTGAATATGTATTCATTCCTGTTGACTTAGCAAAGCTGACAGTCATGCCATATTTTATCATGACACATCAGTCTGTGTCATGAGACAAAGTAAAACGTCATAAAAACAGTTCAAAGCAACATGCCATGTATAGCAACAAATGTAAGGATATATTGTTTGGCTTTGAATGGGGGATAAAAGGCACCGTTATCTCCAGATTTTCTTCTATAAGAAATGCCTTACTTCCAACGTTTGAATCATATTGGAAGTTGTATGATGTTCTCCTACTATATTTTCCCTTTTTACTTACTGTGTGTGTTTCTCCATATTAAGTTGTATTAATTTTATGATATAATACAATTTATCCCAAACTTACAAATCTTTACTCAGACCAATAAGTGACACTGTTCACATTAGTACAGCTCAATACCACAAAAATCTGCTTTGTTAGAGGGATGTTTTCAAAGGAATAGGTGGATGTTAGGTAACTAATTTACTTTGGTTCCCAGGTGGAATTATAGGCCTCATTGCACATTTATATTTTGGTATAGTCTGTTTTTGGAAATATTAGTTATATCCCCAAATCAGAAATTTAAACTTTTTAAGTCTTAAATTTCTATTCAGAAAAGAACATAAGCATATACTTCAAGGATATGCTTATGTCTCTTTTGCTTTACTGTTGCTTGAGACTCTGCTTAATCTGCCTGCTGAACAGATGACCTCTTTATGAACTGTTTTCGTACTAATACTACAAGCATGCAGGTGACTATTATGTTAGATAAATGGCACAATATGGTGCCTTAAAGATAGACTCCTATGACTTATGGTAGGTTGAGACCATATAGATCCTTGGGATTAGCACTAATATACATGGTTCTGCAGAATGAGAGCCAGAGTTAATGAGGATTACTGTTTCATAAATGATGTGCCTTTCCCCCTTCCAGGTACTGCAGTATGTACTATGAAAGTAGGTACCTATTATTTTAAAAGGTACCTTTGGACTGCTTTCAATCCCGTAATTCTAGGCTAAAAGAATTGTCTTAAAAAGACAATAATTGTTGAGAAAACAGATCTTGCTAATCTTTACTTTTCAATAATTTCCAAGTACTTTTTCAGCATAAGTTTTTCAAGTAGTATTCTTTCAACTGACTTAACTGAAAGGTGAGATTTGGCAGAATATAGCTCGTTTTAATGTTTAAGTATTTGTTTAAGGTGTGGACTTGCTGTACAGTTCTGTGATATTCTTATATTTGTTGTGTACCCTGGGAGTGTTTCTCTCATTATTTCACTCTGTGATGTGAACAACAACCCCCCATAACTTCAAAAACCACATGAGAGCTGTATCCCTCTGTTGGTAGTGATGTATCATTTCTCCAAAACAGCTGCCCGGTCTTTTCTGAGTATTTGAAAACATTTTTGGTTGAAGGTTATTATTCAGTATTTCTAGGTCATAGTTTCCTGTAATGAAAAGGGAGTGGAGGAGGTCTTGAGACTATTTCCAGAAAAAAATTGCCTTCAAGCAACATTTACCAAATGTTGAACATTTGTTCTATACGTAATTAGTAGGAGGGAGGGGGAGAAGGAAAGTGACATTTTTCTCTGAGTGTGGATTACTTACATTCTGTTTCCTAATGCCAGGGTCTTGTGGTAGCTCTTTTTTTCCATTACCCCACAGCTATTCATTAGCTGATGTGCCAATGTCTGTCACAATTTCTCCTGTGGGACAATGGTGTCTTAATATTTTAGCAACAGCACGGCTATGTAATTATCTGTAAATAATTTAGCATGTATTTCATTCATGTGGAAGCTATCCAATCGGTAAAGAAAAAAAACCCCAACATTTCCTATCAAAGTCTGAGCCTTCTGCAATATGATTTTTGTCATCTTTGGCTTCTCAGAATCATTCATTAGGTATTTTCTTCCACAAAGATTTGGAACATCAAAACCATCTTACGTTGCTGGGGACAAATTCAGACATGATGGGAATGAGTATCTCCTGAGAAATTTGAGATGTTGCACCTGTATACCTCATAACTGAATGTTGTGGGCCTTGTTAATATATATTTCCTATATTCAGGAAGAATGAAGGCAACTACTAATGAGAAGTTTTAAAGATGAGACTATTAACTCTGCTGGTTACATCTTTTCTCTGATCAAGCAATCATTCAAAAATTAATTTTCATCAGCTTCTTCAGTTTCTTGTTATTTTCTTTCCTTAGCACTTTACCACGAGAGTTTCTTAAAATGTGAAAGAGAAAAAGAATTAAAAAATTCTTCACCACACGGACATTCACAAGCAGAAGGATTTAGTTCAGTTGACACTGACTTCCATGGGGCTCAAAAGAGGTGGATCAGGTCTGTGCTGAACATTAGTGCTAGCTTATTCACATGTTTTTTTATGTCTGCCATCTGCTTGTGGTTTACCTAACTTCTAAAATATTCTGCCTGACGATAAGTGAGTGCATGTGAGTAATCCCAAGGAACATAAAGGCATTATTCCTGTTTGGGAAGACTGACTTGCATGTAGTTCTTTCTAGGACCAAGGTTAGAAAAATCCTTTAAATCTAGGCTGTGTCTTCTTATATGCAAAGAGTTTACCATTCTCTGGAGTATACATATATGTATAAATGACATTTGATTCATGTTTAACAAAGTTTGACATGAGAAGTTTCTGATATGTATTATTTTTAGTTAGAAGAGGAGCTGGCTTCAGCTGTCTTGAATGGGATCACAAGTTTCCCTTAGGCTTGTGAAAGACTGCATCTTTACAGGAGTATGTGTGTGTATGGGACAATATATGCATAATCTCACTTTACACTGCAGCCTCAAAGGTCTCCCTGTGATTTTGAAGTCAGAATAATATGAAGAATAGTCTCTGCAGTCCTCAGAGAGAAAATCTGCCTGTGTGCACATGGCTATAACAAGGACACTCATTACCTAGAGCTGACATAAGCCATGAAAATGTATGCTTAGGAGGGATATACTTGACACAGCACAAGTTCTAACTATCTTTGCATGGAGATGAATGATTAAAGAGAGATCAGCGTGTTTAAATGTATGAGTTCCACTCGCATCAAATGAAGTGGGAACGACAAACGTGAAAATATTTGTCTACAATCCGCATTTTGTGTTCGTGCTCTGTCAAAAGTGTAAATTATTTGAAATCAAGTTTTCTTGTTAGTAATATGTGACCACTATTACTAATTATTGAAGGAGTTTCCTTTGCTTTGCTATTTTTGCTATGGAAAAAAAAGGTCAATGTACTTTCAACAACCAAATGGAAGAAGATATATTGAACTGTCTGAAATGTATTAAGCATAACACTTTTCTGAGTGTAAAACACTGAAAGATAGAGGGCCAAACCCTGTTTTTTTTTTTAACAGAATGTAATATGACAATGGAGCCTCACTAATTAGAACTCATCTGACTCTCAGGTGTCATCTCCTGAAGAGCTGATGGAGCAGCAGCAGTAAGGGTTCACAGAGATATGAATGTGGTACTGCAGACCACACTTGGAGACTTGAAGCCATAGCTTTTGTGCAGGATATTTTTTAGACATGTTTGAATGATATTTGTGAATAATATATGAGATCATTTTTCCCAGTGAATCATCACATGAATTATTAATGAACACGTATAATTCAATCCACTTTTAAGAAGTTCAAATAGTATTATGTAAATACATTAATCTAGATTTTTCCCCTTTTGTCCGTGTTTTTTTCCCTTAGCTAAGACAACTCCTACTAAATTGTGTTTTACCAAAAGAAGGACTAAGTTCAATTTGCTCTTTCTATACTGTTATTATGCATTTCTAATACCCACATGGGAAATCACTATAGTGTAGTCAGTGGCCTGTAAATTCACACCTGAGCTTAAGTTAGAGCAATGTGACTGAGGAAAAAGCCCGTTAAGTACATAAATTTGTTTCACAGAAGTTTTAAATTTAAACCATGGATATTCTTTCTGGTTCCTTTGGCTGCTCAAAATAGCTGGTTTTCATTAGACATATGCTTTAGTTTAACTGTCAAGTTAGATATGATTGGAATGGAAAGCTGACTATGGAGTTAATTAGGCTGGATTTATTAGTATTTTTAATTATTATTTTATTGTATAAACTCACAATATAGACTAGGATGTAGTCTTCAATAAAAAATTAATATGTTACTGAAATATACAGCCTTTAAAAATATGTATCTTGACCTGGGTATTTTATGGATGTATAGGTATGTGACTTATAATGTGATTAATGGAGATTTAATGAGGAACTTTATCTATTTATAGTTTTTATAATTCATGAAGCATCTCCTCCTATCTATTAAGGTGTGTAAAGATTATAAGGATTTGAGACTGGAGGACATCTTTTCCTCATGTGTGAGTATATTGACAAGTGCAGTGGAGCTGTGATAACTGATATGCCCCCGATAATCTAGTCTAATTGACATCTTGGATGTTTTTGAATTTCCCCATTGCCAGCTACATTGACAAGGGTTTGCTAAATGATAATATGCAAATCTTGTTCCCAGAGCTCAGCTGAAATAAATAATCTGTGCTCTGGAGTGGACTCTTGTGAGGAATAAAGTCTCACTAAACTGTGGACTTGTGAAACTCTGATGCTTTCAGTATTGGGTAGGGAATGAAAGACTGGTGGGGTCATGCCATCATACAGCTATTTCTGCAGGTGTGTTGTCCTTTTAAAAATATATCTCCAAAGAAAAACAATCCCCACCAATCCATTCAGTAAACTGCAGAAATAATGAAGCCCAGTTCCAATCAACGGATATCCAATATACTTAATTGTCTTTCACTGCAAAATTTCTGGCAGTGAAAAGTCTCTGGCATTTCTATTCCCTCTATCACTCAGTAAGTAAAGTTGTAGAATGAAATCAGACTACAAAATTTTAAAAAAGCAATGAGACAAAAATTAGGTCCTGTATATCCATCTACCTGGCTTCAAATAGGAAACATTGTCTTTGTGCTGTACACACGTTCCAGGAACATTGTATTGCAGTAACTGTATTATTTAGCATACTCTGGATTCACGGAAGTGTTCTAGCACATTTGGTGCAATCACTCGTCTATCTATTTAAAAGTCAAAAGAAGAGTAGCGCGTTAATAGGATTACCTCAATGAGGATTGAGCAGAGCTTCTGCTAGACAAAATACTTAGAAACTTTACAGCCCCAGCCATTACCCTTTTTTCATACTTATCTGTTCATAACTTCTCTGTGTCTGCTACATAATCCTGAGCCCACTGAAGTCAATATAAAATTGCCATGGACATTAATAAGAGAAGGATTTCCTTTATATTGAAAAGATTATATTTAATACAGAAAAAAGGCACTCAGCAACAGAAAAAGCAAGTTTTCAGTTGGAAAAGTAAACTGGGCCAATGTGACTTTGAAAATCCCATTCTGAGCAAAGAATAACTAAAAAAAGATCTAAAAATTACTTACACAAATGACATTTGTTGTGAATAATATGTGTTATCAAAAACTGATTAAAACAGCAAGAGTAATACAAATGTAACATGAAGCTGATCAGAACTAGGTGTGTCTATACAGGTGCAAGTGAAAAGGTATAGGCTCACCTTTTCTGTCTTTGCTTGTTTACTTCAGTTTATAAAGATAGGAGTGAAATTTTGGAATATTTTAAATAAAGCGATGTCACTAAAGTTATAAAACAAAAAATATCAATAAAATCACTGAAAATGAAGCAAGGTCTCTTGGGAACATGATTGAGGGGTAAAATAGTACAGTAGATGTGTCAGTCAAAGTAAGCAACATTATTAAAAGCATAACAGCATACTTTCCTGGTGAGAAGTATAGATAGAAAATACAGTAAAAGATCTATTTGACTATATCAGATCACTTTTAGGACTTGAAAAAGAAAAAAGGAAAAGTACAAAAGAATGGGAAAGATCTGGATGTGAGGTAATAGAACAAAAATTATAGACCAATCAGACAGGACAACTCACACGAGATAGTTTCATACAATAAAAAGTAAGAAGAAAACCCGTGTAAATAAATTGAAAGAACAAAATCCGTTATTCATCAGAAAGGAGAGAAAATAGTGGATGACACAGTGAAGATGGAGGTCTGCATTCTTTTTCTTAAGTATTTGTAAAAAAATCCATGATGATTGATTCTTAAAATGGTACTTTTGAAGGGTATAGGAAGTGTAATAGAAAAAGAGTAGGTTAAATAAAATGTAGGTAAGACTAATGAAGGTAAAAGGTAAGGCGAAACCTTCCTTGCATCAGTGTTTCATAGAAGTCCACTTACCGTACTTAAAAATTACATGAAACAATTTTGGAACCACAAATGTTTTTCCATACAGATTCCAGAACTGGTGGTATCTAAGAACTAGAGTAGGTGAAATAAATCACTTGTTTTTAAAGGTGGGTAAGTGTAGGATCTGAGGAGCAACAGGTTACTTCTGACCTAGATGTCTGGGTCTTCAGTGGAGCCAAACGATTAAGCAGTTTATGAGATGCTACCTAGGGTGACCGTCAGCAATGGGACTTTGGGTCAGGTTGATTCTGAGCTGATCACAGGTGGGAAAATAAAGACTTGATCTTTTCGTGTCCGGTGCTCTGTCAGAAGGCAAGAAACATCACGTAGTAGATGAGCTGCCAGAATTTCCACCAGCAGTAGTTTCCTTTCAATATTTTTGTTTATTATTCCTTTTGACTCTAACACATAGTAACTCTCCTAGGGAAGTGGTTTCCCTAGATGAACTTTTATTGGCTCTTCCCTCTTATGGTACTTGCTTTGTAATGTCATAAAGAGTGCCATGAAACAGAGACCTCTTGGCAGGGAACACTTGTTAAAGATAATAGCTGTATCTACAAACTGGAATAAACCTCTGAATAGGACAACTGGATCTTAGTTTCAGGTTATGAATTGGGGAAAAAAGGACTATTAGTAGATAAATGCCCGGAAGATGAAAGGTCTGGTTTATGGTCAGTGAAGAGCAAGTTTTAATCTAGACAAATGAAGGAAGGAAGATGGCAAAATTCCTCTTTATCTTCTTCAATTTAATTCGATTCTTATTACATTCTCATACTGTACAGTCCTCTGTCGTATCTGAATGACATACAGAAGCAGTGTAGTAATACACCTATGTTACTTCATCCAATCCCTGAAGAAAGAACAAAGAAAAATAATTACGCTTTGCGATGTTCTTATTGTAGTATTTCTAGGCATATGTGGTACTGGAGAAAAATTCTAACTGATTACAGTCATAAAACTGGTACCTCAGAAGAATCATGGAAAGAACTGGTGATCAAAGAACATATTGGGAGCATGATTTCTTATGTACCCCCACACTGCATTTATAGACTGAAGATGCAGATCTATTGTACGAATGCAATAAACTGTGTATTAATGAAGTCCTCTTTACTGCAGCTCTGCGTAGATCTTCTGACCAAATTTCAGAAAGAAATCTACCTTATAGTGGGTTCATTCTGGACATGGTATAGAGATTAATTATTAATTGGTGGTAATTGTGCCTCTTCTTCATAATAATCATGGTACACTAAGAAATTTCTAATTGTGACTGACAAAGGACTACAAAATATTTGTCGTATGTGAAATATTTTCTTATTTAGTAATGTTAATTTAAAATAAAAAGGAAAAACCCCCAAGTATCAATTAATTTCTTTACTTATGTCACACTCATTAATGTGGTATCTGCACAAACAAATCAATGTCTCTTTTAATTATTTCATCCAGTTCTCGCTGACTCGTGGTTTATTTAACATTAATGTATGTGTGTGCCAATATTTCCCCACTCCATTTGTATTCTTTTAGTCTTGTGTGTGGTTTTATGTTTGGTAAATGTTCTGTATGTGTGTTCTTGTCTTACCTTTTCTGTTAACTCAGGTGGGAGTTTACAGCTGTATGTTTTTCAGTGGTCAAAATTTGATCTTTAGGGAAAATACATTCAAGAGAATTCTTTAGTGACAACAAAAATGTTGAATTGTTATTATTTCTCTTTTTTACTGTAATGCTTTAGAGTAAAACTGAGTATCCGTTTGCACTCACTTCTGGTGTATAATCAAAGTAAGTCGCATGTTATGTACAACAGCTAATATAAATTTAGGACTCGAATAGTACATACTTACACACTACAGGTAAAAAGACCTCTCGGGTTACTCTTCTTCTCTAGTTTAGCTGCCTTTAAACCCACAAAACCATTCTAGTAACCACAAATTATTTAAGAAATTCTTTTAGGACATGTAACTGATGAGCAGATGAAGTCTGTCAATGATTACAGTGAAAACCACTGGAAGTCTGTCAAATCAAGTATCCAACAAAAGAAGTATTTTACCTATATACCTACACTGTACTGATTTTTGAATATATACATATACAGAATAGAAAACTAAAGGTAGCTCAGGCTCTGTGGGAATAATTTTTCTGTTCATTACAAGCTGTCTGAGTTAAGTTGATTAGACCTCAAAGGAAGAGTAGAGATTTTTATGGTAATTTATTTCCTGTGGTTATCAAAACTACTGTGAAGCAGTTTACCCACACAATACAGAGTCTGAAAAAAATCTATTGTGAGCCAGATTAAACTGAGTGTATAGAGGACTTAATGAATTATGGTGTTAAACTTGAGCTGTTTTCTGTTTTGTATTTTTACCTCTTTTATTCTTTTTTTTTAAGATTCAGCATATTAAATTCTCAGGGGGTCACCCTGTCAACCTCAGTTCTGTGGCCTGGATTTAGTTGAATCAATCCTAATTGAAATTCTGCACAGGTCTGGTATTCTGTGGAGATTGCAGATGAATGACAGTGCAGTGGCAGGAAAGATAAATATGCTGGCAAATGAGATCCAGGTTCTCCACAGAGGATGGAATAAATTACTTTACCAATACAGTGGAGGTAATATGCTGGAGAAAGAAAGTGAAATCGAAGCTAGTTTAATACAAGGTTTGTTAAAGAAAAAAAAAGAAAGAAACCAACAACACAGTTAAGATTTACTTAAAATACGGATTTGTGGTACGTACTGCATTTAGGCCACTTCTTCATTTCTTTTGTGCTATGAATAATGATCTCTGCATACACTTTAATTTCATTTATGCAGACAGCAGCTTGCACAATTTGAATTCATGCAGCATTCTATGTGTAGCTCAAGGCCCAGTAGTAACTGTGGTATAGCATATTGATTAGTAATTTGATAAATATATAAAAAGGCACACTGAATTTAAGGTGCTTCATGCAAAATGTATTTAAATGACCTTGGCTAATTAGCGTGAATAGCTTTGAGGCACTGCTGCCTGAATGAAAGACATTTTTTGAGTCCAGAGATTTAAGAGGTTACATGACTGGGTGAGCAAAACTTAAACCAAAGGAAAAGAGCAAACATTAATTTTCATAGAAATTAAGGTGAATTAGATGATCCGATAGACCTTTTTTTCAATTTTCTTGCAGGTGTTGTACTGTTCATCTCAGTATATTGTCCGTTACTTCTTCCAGCCTAACTGTGAAACTTCTTAAATAATCAGAATTTCAGTACTTTCCTCAGAAGAATATATTAGAGTCTAATGGATCAGAAAGTATTTTCTGCTATACATCCAAAATTATCCTTTTCTTAGTGTCAGCTATTACTTCTTCAGGTAGTTATGGTCTGTTGTGCCACTTGAAAGATTTCCTTTCCTTCCTCTGTGCTTATATCCACCTACAATAGGTAGTTACTGTATTTTACCTTTTTCCTTAGTAATCACTTAGCAAAATTGTATGGATTTGTCTCCTTTAATCTCCTCTCAGAAGTCAGTTTCTTCCATTACCTAACAACAGTATTTGCATTTTCTTGTGCATATTAGCGATGTGTCACGGTGCTCCAGACTGGAGGGCTAATACAGGCTGAGATAAACCTTGCCAGCCATGACTCTGATATCCATAGGCAATTTTCACTGACCGTTTCCGATCTGGTGTTTCATAATGTAGCTGAATTTGTTTTCCCTGGTCACACATTAAACATCCTTTTATCACTATTGTTTTCTTCCCAATGAAATTGTTTTTAATCCTTAATTTCAGTGGAAGTGCTAGCTCCAGCTTCTCTGAGTTCAGTCTTGCTTTATTTTCAGTCTATGTTATAAAAAAGGTGTTCAGAGATAATTTGGCATAGACCTAAGTGAGCATGACTCACTGAAATCACTGGAGGCTGCCTTGCTATTAAGAGGAGTACATCTTACCCAGCAAGTAGAAGAAAGGTGTCTGGGATGGAAGCAAGAATGGTAACACTGATTTGAACAAAGTCTTTTGTGAAGAAAATAAAATCTGCCTGAGGGTTGGCTAGTGAATACGTACAACCCTGTATTCCCCTAAACCAGATAGGCATTGCTGTCGGTTGGTGTGGCACTTGCGTTTTCTAGGGTGGCTGGTAAAGAAGAACTCTAAGAGGTGAAAAATATTTCCAGCACAATTAGGCAAAATTTCATTAGTTTTTAATTCTGACATTAGCTAAATCATGCTACTTTTACTCATACCAATTAGCAGTAGTTATCCCATTTAGTACGACCTCATGACCTGAGCTAGTCTTGGGGCTTTAGTTCTTGTGCTGTATCACTCTATTTCTGCTCTGGCATTTATGTGATATCAGCTTTTATGTGATAACATTATCAGCACAACCTGTATTTCAAAATTTTTTCTTCAGAAATGATGAACTTCTTAAATGAATTAATAGAATATTTCACTGGATGAGATAACTGCTGGAATATCTCATAGTAATAAGAATTAAAAAATTTTCAGTTGTAGCAAGCATTTTTGATTATTTTTTACTGGAAATATTCCATACAGAAAAAAACTAAAGAAAAAATATTTTAAATTAAATCCTGAAATATTGTAACAACCGTTCTTACTGACTCTGTCTTGTTTACTTTTTTAACCAATTCTAATACATATTTTCAAAGTGTTACTATAGAATATAAAGGCCAACGTGTAAAATGTGAAATAATTATTTACCTTCTGCTCATCTTAGCTTGTTGGCTGGAAGTGACACCATTCCTTTGTCATCATTATGCTCTGTTTTTTGTTTCTTACAGAAACATGTCCATTCATTGGCTTCCAGAAGTTACATACTCAAATTTACCACAATAGCATACTAAAATTGCTGTGTTACTTTTCTGTTTCTTATTGGTTCCCTGCCCATAGCTAAAAATACACCTTTTCCTCCTCCAAAACAACCATGTGAGATTTTGGTTCTTTGAGGAGACTATTCCGTTACTGGGTAACAAATGGACAGCATAGACAGATGAACCATCAACATTTATTGTTTTTCACTGAGGTGAAAACATTAAGTATAACAACCACTTGCCAAGTTGTAATACATTATCTATGATAATTCGTAGGTGGGAATTTTGTGATACTCTATACTGGTCACATGCTTTATGTATGAATACTGATAGCCTTTCTCTAACATGTATGTGGGGACAGAATAGCCAAGCTAAGGAAGTGTGGGTTGGATGAGTGGACAGTGAGGTGGACGGAGAACTGGCTCAACGACAGAACTCAGAGGGTCGTGATCAATGGGGCAGAGTCTGGATGGAGGCCTGTCACTAATGGTGTTCCCCAGGGGTCTGTGCTGGGTCCAGTCCTGTTCAATATATTCATCGATGACCTGCATGATGGGACAGAGTGTAACCTCAGCAAGTTCGCTGGTGATACCCAGCTGGGAGGAGTGGCTGATACACCAGAAGGCTGTGCTGCCATCCAGCGAGACCTGGACAGGCTGGAGAGATGGGCCGAGGGGAACCTCAGGGAATTCAACAAGAGCAAGTGCAAGGTCCTGCACCTGTGGAGGAACAACCCCAGGCACCAGGACAGGCTGGGGGCTGACCTACTGGAAAGCAGCTCTGTTGAGAAGGACCTGGGAGTGCTGGGGGGCAGCAAGCTGTCCCTGAGCCAGCACCGTGCCCTTGTGGCCAAGAAGGCCAAGGGTATCCTGGGCTGCATTAAAAGCAGTGTGGCCAGCAGGTCGAGAGAGGTTATCCTCCCCCTCTACTTCATGCTGGTGAGACCACATTTGGAGTGCTGTGTCCAGTTTTGGGCCCCCCAGTTTAAGAAGGACAGGGAACTGCTTGAGCAAGTCCAGCGGAGAGCTACCAAGGTGATCAGGGGACAGGAGCATCTCCCATATGAGGAAAGGCTGAGAGACTTGGGTTTGTTCAGCCTGGATAAGAGAAGACTGAGGGGGGATCTCATCAATACCTATAAATAACTGAAGGTTGGGCGTCAGGATGATGGGACTAGGCTCTTTTCAATAGTGCCCAGCGACAGGCCAAGGGGCAACGGGCACAAGGTGGAACACGGGAAGTTCCACCTGAACATGAGGACAAACTCCTTCCCTGTGCGGGTGCCAGAGCAGTGGCACAGGCTGCCCAGGGGGGCTGTGGAGTCCCTTCCCTGGAGACATTCAAAACCCGCCTGGACGCGGTCCTGTGCCCCCTGCTCTAGGTGTGCCTGCTCAAGCAGGGGGGTTGGACAAGATGATCTCCAGAGGTCCCTTCCAACCCCTACCAGTCTGTGATTCTGTGAATAAAAATTATGTGGGCTTAGGAAACCTTATAGCAATATAGCTGCATCTGTGCTGTATGTTTTTTGGTAAAAGGAATTCACTCTCTACTAAAAAAGCTATAGTTGCACAAAATCTTGGTTTTGTGTTTTATGAACATTAGGAACACAAATTCTCTCAGCTCTTAGTGGAATTAAAATTATACAGCTGTTTTTGTAAACCTGCATAACTATGCTACTTTCACTGTACAAAATGATTAAGAATGAAAGCATTATTAAAGTACACTTGGTTGGTGCATTTTAATTTTCTACAGCTGGCACACTTTGATCTTGTCCTGATTTTCAAGCAAACTTTTTCCAGTATCACCTTAGAGACATCTACTGTGATATCCAAGTCTATTCACTAACTTTGTGCATGTTACTTACAATCTGTTATTACTACTTCTTGCATAACAGAGATGCTTGAATAAATATCTTTTGTATAAGGTGAACGGAACAACTCAGAAGTAAGCTTTTCAATTAATTTACTGTCATTACATTTCTATCACTTCAGTATTATGAAAATATATTTTGCTCAGTTTTCATATGCACTGGCATCAGTTATGTTGTAGCTGATTTTATTCTTAATTACTGGAAAGCTTTATGTTTTATCTTTCATAAATTGCTCTGAAAAAAACTTCAAAGTCCCTTCATGGGATGCCCTATAAACTTAATGAAACAGATAAGTAAGTCCTTAAAAATCAAACTTAATAATTTAATTCTTCTTACAATAAAATATAAAACTACAGAGTCCTGCTAAGTGTGTGTTTTAGAATAAATTTCTCTTTAACTCATCATACTCATCTGAGAAGTTGCATTTCTTTCCATATTAAAATTTCTTGCAATTAGGAAGAGCTCCTAATTGCTTCTCATCTGCCCACTAATAGAGGTGAATATGTTTGCAAATAGGCCATGAAATTTATGAAACCAGTAATGATTAAAAAAATGATATTTATTTTTCTATAACATTATAGAAATTGAAATAATAAAGATATGACTTTGGGACAAAGTGTCTTAAAATGATCCTATCCTAATTTTCAATCATAGTTTCTACATAAAAGTTCAGGTTTTTTGCCATGTATTGCTGGCTGAAATCAAGGAATCTTCCTAATAAAAATTAAAATACTGTACGGGAAAAGATACCGTGGTTTCATGGTAATTTTTTTCTCCAGTCCCCTATACTACCACTTCTCTGTTGGAGTAGCCCCTCTTTACCTAGGTTTATGTTTTCTGTGATGTAAGAGTAGCTTCTACATCTTTGGGAGCGGGGCATATGGATCTTCACCCAACAGACTGGATTTTATTAGGTATCTAAAATACAGTAGAATAGCACTATTAACAACACTGTTCTGGATTCTGATTTAACTGTCAATGTCATTCTTGGGAAAGGGGCTTACGTGTTACAGAAAGAAAGCGGTTATTGTGAAAAAACAACCCCCAAACCAAACTCATGTTCCATCAAGAAGCAGCTTCGATCAAAAAAAATCCAGTGAGGAGATTTCAGCATTCTGATGGGTTGTACTTTGTAAACTAAATGAGTGTTCACTTATTTGAGTTTCTGTTATGTAGTTTGTTCAAATAATACTGAGCTTCGCTTTTGTATATCTGAACGTTTCATGTTCAAGATGGGGACACCTGAAGTATTCGATTATCTTCTGAACATTTACTACAGTAGTCATCGTATTCTCATTTTGTACTAATGCTTTTGCTAATGACTGTTCATTTTCAGCAGAAATTGAATAGATAACACTGCAGATACTGCCAGTGCAAATGTATGGGTTTACAAAGGTAAATATTTGAGTTACTTTAGCAATGTTTGCCTTGTTCAACCTATTGGTTTTGGTTATTAGTAAATGATACAAGAGTTTAAAAAAAAAAGATCTGAATTCTAAAATTATATTTAAGATATCGCTGATACACGCTGTAATTATTAAAATAATGTATAGAACCAGAGGACACAGACACAATAGTCATAGAATCATAGAATCACAAAATCATAGAATAGTTTGAGTTGTAAGGGATTTTTTTGAGGGTCATCTAGTCCAAGCCCCCTGCAGTGAGCAGGGACATCTTCAGCTAGGTCAGGTTGCTCAAAGCCCTGTCCAGCCTGACCTTGAAAGTTTCCTGGAATGGGGCATCTACCACCTCTCTGGGCAACCTGTGCCTGTGTTTCACCACCCTCATTGTAAAAAATGCCTTCCTTATATCCAGCCTAACCCTACCCTCAACCAGTTTAAAACCATTACCTCTTGTCCTGTCACTATAGGCCTTGGTAAAAAGTCTCTCTCCATCTTTCTAACAAGCCCCCCTTAAGCATTGAAAGGCTGCAGGAAGGACTCCCCAGAACCTTCTCTGCTCCAGGCTGAGCAACCCCAGCTCTCAGCCTTTCTTCACAGGAGATGTGTTCCAGCCCTCTGATCATTTATGTGGCCCACCTCTGGGCCAGCTCCAACAGGTCCGTGTCTTTCTTGCACTGGGGACGCCAGAACTGGATGCAGTACTCCAAGTCGGGTCTTACGAGAGCAGAGTAGAGGAAAAGAATCACCTCCCTTGACCTGCTAGAGATGCTTCTCAGACTAACCTTCATGGAGACGCTTCACAGCATAACCGTAGTATGTGACATAGGAGTATGAGCCACTCACCAACCGGTGATAATAGGGGAGGTAGCCAAACCTTGCCTGTCACCCCAAACTTCTGATATCACTATGCTCTCTATAGGGTCCGTTTTTAACCTCCCGCTTTCCTCTGAATTCAAGAAGAACTTTGCCCTTTTGGTCTGTTCACCTAATTCCCTCTGCACTGTTTGTGATCCTATGTGATTAGTTCTTTGTATATTTAGAACTCTAATAAATCAGATTTATGCTTTCTGGTGCTGACTTTAAATAGTTTGTCTTTTTTTTTTTTTAGCGTATGAGGCTTCATAAAACAAACCATTATTGATAAAGAAGTAATATAAAAATGCACATAATACTAATAAAACTAATGCAGTAGCTTACCTTTATATTAGTCCAAGGGGCACTGCAGTATTTCTTAGTCCCAGATATACTTCCTTATACTTGTTATGATGAATGATGACATAATGGTCCTGAGAAATTCTGTATTTATGAGTTTGTTTTAAGCAATATATTTTTCAAGTTTAAGAGAAGATTTTGACCTTATTCACAATGCTTTGTACCAAAACGTAATTAAAAGATTCCTATCTTTATTAATCATTCACTTTTGCCATTTTAAACTAGTACCAATATATACCTCATCTTTAGTAGGAGCCATAAGCTTGTACACACACTCTAGATTTTTTTCTCAAAGTATCAGAAAGAACTTAAACAATACAAAAGAGAGGTGTTCCAGACACGTAGGTTAGCTTACTAGTAGATGAAATAATTCCATTCTATAAAAAACTTCCCCCACATGGGAAATTTGAGGTTGCTTCTACTTAATTTGAAAGTGGTGTTATGACAGGGGCCACAAATTTCTTGGTAAAGGATCTTTTCATTCATCTAACTATTGGTTCTAATGAAGTCAACACAATAATATCATCTGTGTTTATGCTCCGAAAAAGTCAGCATTTCTCAATAATAAGAGCTCAAAAGGGATACAGCTATTTTGAGAAATGTAGCAAAATACTGTTTCTGCTATTCAGAAAGGAAAGCTGTTATGTTGGTAAATGTCAAGACAGAGATCTCTTCACAGTCTGAGAAGCCAGTAAATGAGCTTCAGATTGGAAGGTGCAGCTTATTATCCCCAATACTAGTTAGAGGTTAATGATATGGAATGACCATACAAAATGCTTACTGTTTTTACAAGTATTTTGTGCTAAAAGGACAATGCAAATTTCTCATAGTATACTTTGGTTAGGCCAATCTTCCCCAAAAGACTGACTGCTACATATACGAAAGATCTTGTGGAAGTGTCTATTGGTTAGGTACTACGACACGAAAATGCATTTAGCAGCAACCAAGTCTGCATAGCACTTGTTATCAAAGCAACGCTGCTAGCATTTGTAACGATGTCCTGCAGAAGATCTGCTCACTTTTACTGAGTAGCGGCTGGCCAAATAAGCTGTCCCTATTCTGGCATATGTGCTACGTGGCAATGATATGACCAGCCCTTGAGCAGGCAGCACGCCATCCCAACAGATGGGCATGAATGCAACTAGCCAAGGAGATTTTCATTCTCTGTGCAGCAGATGTACATGCCTATTAAAAGTGTTGCTCCCAGCTGTGAGAGTCAAAACAGCAGTTTGCCTTGACCCTCTTTTTTAGAGTTGGTAATATATGGCACCACTAGCCTAGCTCTGAAATTGATTGACATGGAGTATCATGAAATACTGGGAGAAGAGGGCAGAGAGTTCAAGGTAGTCCCCTATATTGCTGTTATTTAATTCTTCAGGAATTTTAAATTTTTTTGATAGACATTATGTCAGTAACACTTGACACAGAAGAAGCAATAGAGCTAAGAGCATGCCCTCTATGGCTAACTTTGTCTAATACGCAAGCTGAACCCACAGAGACTGTGAAAGTTGGACTTGCAGCACAGCGCGGACAAAAATATTTCCCTTCTGGGTGAAAATTAATTGCCATCATTACTTTAATGATCAAAGCCCACAGAGGACAACAAAAGCAGGCTCTATCACTATATAAGTAACATAACATTTCAATCCCACTGTTAACCATATTTTAACTAGAGTAATATTCTGATAGAAATACAATCAGTTTTTCTAAGAAGGGTTTTTCCTTAACTGTAGGGACAACATACAGATTAGTGGCTTTCAGATGGCAGCTTTTTGGGTACACCTAATTTTAGCTCTCTGGAAAACAAAACAGGGAAAAAACACTGTTTCAGATTATTTCAGATGCCCGTATTCCAACAAACCCACACCTTTTTGACCATTTATTTAAAAGACTTACATTAGTGCTGTAGTGAAGTTGCTTTGAAAGAATTTGGTGAGAAGTGGTTAAAAAAATCAAATGCTTGCCCACGTGTTAGTGAGTTATGAAGTTCTAGATATAATCCCTTGTTGCAGATCCATTTCTGTACATCTATTACTTCCCCCCCACCACCAATGAGCTATTTTCCTTGTTTGATTGTGTTTCTTTTTCTTTTTGTTTTTAAGTCAAATACTCTTAAAGTAGACATTTTAGTTCCTTGTTTTAGGAGATTATGGTATGCAAATTTTTCTTAGAGATACTAATGATTTACGTTGCAGTTTTTGAAACCATGGGGATCCAAACAAGATTTTTATGGTCAGAAATAATCCATGGCCTGAAAAACTTATGAACTAAATATTTGGGACACACCAAGAGCAGGGTGAAGGAAACATTTTGTCTAATTTACAGAGGAGTAGATGAAATAAAAAAAGCTGCCGGTTGTACAATGAGTCTAGCAGTGAAGAGAAAGTGTTAGTCCATCATAGAGTTTTGAGATGTTCCTCTCCTTTTCAGCCTGTTTTGTTAAGGGAATAAACTAACAGGTTGTGTTTTCTCTGTATATACACTTGCAGACTTGAGTCTACGTCTTATCTTTAATAAAGATTTTAGCCTTATGCACAGTTTCAGACAAATACTTCAAGTACCTGAAAAGATAGTGAGTTTATATATGTTTTGTGAGAATAAGAGGCTAAATAGAAAAAGGTGCTTAGCAATGTGCTTGTGAGGATATGAATGCGATGGGGTAAATTTATCTGCTATCAGGTATCAAAAAATCCACACGGGAACACCACTGAGACACAAATCCTTTGGCAAAAGGGCTTCACCTCATGAAGTGCCACTGTTCTCAGAACTGGTAGTTTGAGACTGTATGGTTATTCCTGTCTGAGATCAGGTCTGTATGCAGACTGTCAGGGTGTGAAGTCAATACATACAAACTAAATTGCACTGAAGTCTGGGGGCACTCATGAGGAAAAAGGAGCCTTACTTCAAAGCAGCTTAATCTTTTCACTCTCATATGTAGACAAGCCTTGTATCTACTCTCATTAGATAGTTGTGGAATTGTCTGTCACTGCTCTGAGTTCCCATATCTAAAGACATGTTCAGAGAATGTGCTGGGGGATGAGAAAAGTTTAAAAACAATAAAGAGAGAGAAGTGGTTCCTGCTTTAGAGCAGGAAACAAGCATTAAGTGATCCATATTTTAAAAATACCAATCCTGAGAAAAGTAAGTGACATTGAAACTTAGTACAATAATTACTTTAAAAAGTAAGAATAGGAATTATCAGGCAGCTTCAGAATTTTATAAATGTTATTAGGTAACAGGCAAAGCATTGAAATTGCCCTGCCAGTAGTCAGAAGACTGCCTTCCAGTTGTAGCTGCACTTAAAAAAAATGAAAGACTTCAAGTTGTTTATTTCAGTGTGTTTTTCAGTGTGTTTATTTTCCGAGTGTGTAGCACTGATTACTATAAGATTATCTTGTGGCATTTATACACAGATGCCATTTACATTAAAGCCCTAGCTGAAGGAATAAAATCTTCCATAGAAGTAAAAATAGCTAAATTATAACTTTAGTGATTGAGAAAACATGTTGCCAGAACAATAGAGTTGTGATTTTATCACAAATTTTATCACAAAAAGGAAATTTTATCAGAAATATCCCATTTTTCTTTAAATGTTTTGAGTTTTAGTTGGAAACTGTAAAAGGCCATATTTTTGTTTTACATGTAGTTTTTAACAGAATATTTTCAAGTGTGAATTCTTTTTTCAACCAAAATTGAAATTTCCCCTTAGGAGAAGGAAATCAACAAAGCAAACTCCCAAACCAAAACCAACTCAGATTCCTTTCTAAACTGAAGTGTTATTAACAGGAGTAAAATAGCTAACATGATTATTGGATAATCTTTCACTCTATTTTTTTTCCCTTTCTGAAGATACTTTGAACTGCGATGATCAATTTATACACTTTGGATGTCACTTATAGTTTTAGACTTCTATATGACCGGGTTTTCTTGGGGAAAAAACTGCAATGTGAGATGTGAACAGAGGACTAGTTTTAGCTATTAATAGCCAAATGGAAAACACTGATTTCTAGTAACAATTGTCTGGTCCTCCAGATACAAACATCGTTAAAATACTACTTCTCAGGTCCATCAGAGCCACTTAAATGCTTTAGCAGTTTGCCAAGCAAGAACACTTGGGAAAAAAAGTATGAGCTAAAAAAGTTATAAATGAAAGGTTAGAATTTAGTTTTGAAACTAAGCTGAAGTGCATTTATCCTGGAAACATTGTTTCATATGTTTATTTCCTTGCTATTTATGTTTCGGATAAAGTTTCTTCTGGACTTTCCATCCCATATATAACAGCAAGGAGTTAATTGCTTAAGCTCAGGCAGGAACTGGGGAAAGACTGTTGTTCCTGCACCAGCTGAGGAAACTCCAGCAGCATGCACTCTGGGATACGAGGCCATACACCAAACATACTGCTCCTTTTCCAGCACGGGAGCTGGCAGTTCGGGTAGCTATAGGCTTTCAAGGATCTTGGAAAGACACTTTCAGTGGCACGTTTTTATATGGGAACTCAGTAAAGGACAATTTGATATTATTGACAGTGACAACGATGTTTTAGTGGGAACTCTAGGTCAAACCAAAGACTACATTCAAAATAGCAGACTGGATCTTTCTAATGTATGGCATATTTCAGATGGAGCTGAACACTTTGTATGCAGACTTCGCTTGAACGTGTCTGAACAACTAAGGCATATCAAAGCTGTTCATTTTGTAAATGCTGAAATGAAACTTTTAAATTTCAATTTAAAATACCAGGCTTCTCTCGGAAAAAAATAATTTTATATAACTTTGCATTTTTAAATCCAAATTGGTATTGTTTGATTATTATAACTTTAAGCTCCTACATTTCAGGCAGCTCCTGAGGTAACTGTGGATTTTTTCTAGCTCTGGAGAAAGGTACTAACTTTCTGGTTCAGTGTTTGTTTTGCAAAGAGAATGTGGCTGAAGTAATGGTGCATTTGCATTTCCATCATGTTCACAGGCAATATGTGAATGCACTTTCTGTCACAACTG
The DNA here is from genome assembly GCF_949628215.1 of Phalacrocorax aristotelis. Lineage (NCBI taxonomy): Eukaryota > Metazoa > Chordata > Aves > Suliformes > Phalacrocoracidae > Phalacrocorax > Phalacrocorax aristotelis. The sequence goes on along the minus strand of NC_134284.1, from coordinate 6,870,700 downwards.
ATAATTTATTGCAACCTATATTAAAAATAGCTTAGAAATCATATCAGTTATCAAGAGCTCTATGCTCTCTATTTATTTCCGATCAGATAAAGAGGAATTTACTACTTCTGGGGGAAAAAAATGGTTAATAAACTATTCGCACAACATTTTGGATGGAACATTAAACTATAATGCAACCCTAGAATACTACTCCAGGGATGCATTATAGTCATATGATCATACAGTGATTACAAATCCATAACAGAGTATTTGTTTGCCAGGTATACATATAAAAAGACCTCTTATCCATGCAATTTGACTTCCATCCACCAGAACAATTTTGTTCATTAGATACTGGTGTGGAAGGTAATGCATCTAAAATAATGAACCATTTTTCTGGTACAGGACAGTTCATTATCCTAAAAGCTCTTTCATTATATCCCTTCTATTAAGAAGGCAAGGGACATCCTGCTTATCATTTAACCTGAGAGCAATGTACACAGTCACAATAAATGGAGAAAACGTCTGTAGGTGTGTGTGTGTGTGTAATGGTACTTCTGTTTGCCCTTTATGAAAGCAGTGAAGCACAGCAAGTTGTGAGGGAATAAAATTAAAGCACAGGAAACACAGATGAATCTCTTTTCCTCTCCCTTGATTTTTATATCTTTCTGTAGTAGTTCGCTAATGAAAAATAGAAATTCTGGTATTCAGTTCTCACTCCGAGATTTCTGTGAAGTATGAGTACTAGTTTCTAGCCCCTGTGAGAAAGAGGTTGCTCGCTTGCCCCAAGAGTTAATGAGATTCTAAAGAAGTATGCCTGAAATGTACTATGTTTTAAGCAGAGCAGAAGAGCTGGCATGCTCAAAAGTTGATTTGATTTTGTTTCTCCAGCTGACATAGTTAACCTAGTAGAAGAAACTTCCTCCCTCTGTAAACTTTTTCTGATTTCTCTGTGTTGATCATTATCACTAAAAGGATACCGCTATTAAAAGTATTAAATAATATTTCTATAATGTGGCTTGCGAATAGAAGCAAGTACCAGTGATACTCCTACACTTGGCACCAGCATAATTTTCATAATTTGTTTGTGGCTCACTGTGGAAAACCTTGAACTGTATGAACTGCGTGCACTATGTACTAACAAGAGGTGGGATGAAATCTGCTCTTAGCCAAATATATTTCATTACAGTGTGAACTCAAATATAACTGGAAGCATATGAAAAGAAATGAAAAAAATGGGTATCTTACAGCTATAGCTTTCAGTTCTAGGGAGAAGCAATAATATTTGCTACTAGTATATTTATTGTAAACTGTGCAGGAGAAAGTATTTGGGAGGTCTCTGTTTATTGCTACAGGAGAGTATTCCTATCTAGGGCTTGAATAATGTAAATCCTTGCATTATCTCTAATAGCTTTTTCTTTTCCTTTGCACTCCCGTGCAAATGTGGACAAATATTACCTGTTCGCACATATTAAATTAGGCACCTGCATCCTGAGCAGAAGCATCAAGGCTGTTGTGCATTTGTTCCTTATTCTTAAGAATGCATGAAAAAATAACACTGTGGAGGAAAAAAAAAAAAAAGATGTAGATGCAAAGTATTGCAAGTCAAAAATGGTAACATGAGTACACATGTTCACTTGCATGAACAGGTGTAGGTCCATTGAAGTAAATGGAGTTACCTTGATTAGCCTGTGCTAACATCTGACCAAAGACTTTGACAAGTTCTCATCATTGTAGGGGCAGTTTCCTTTCCATTACCTTTTTTTGACCTCATATTCACCTTTTTACCACGGTTTAATATGCACTGCATGAAGTCTCTAAATTGTCTAAACAGGATTATAAGACTTTCATAATAAACCACAAATTAGGTAATTAGTTGCTGGTTCTTAACTTCATTTTGGCAGAGAGGGGGTTGGTGTTCCCACTAGTTTAAGTGATCCCAGACAAATATGTAAGGAAGTATGATGTGGCGTATGTACCATGAGTGTGAAACGTCCTAAGCCTGTCAGACACACTTTACATCTGCATAATCTGCAGCACTGATCAGCCAGTGCGTATGTGGATGTGTCTAGAACATACAGAAATACAGAGAAACACCTACTGTCCTTTTTCTCCTTATGTTAAATTTCTTTATGGAAATCTGCAATTATCTATGCCTGGAAATATATAATAGTCTTTCTGATGGGTAAATATTTCTAATTTTATATCATATTGCTGAACAATACTAAGAATAATAAATGTTATAACGTGTATTTTTATAAGATTTTGGTAGAATTTACAATCATATTTTATATGATTTCCAGACTTTTTTGCATTTACCTATGACTGCAGATGACCCTAATATCCTTTTCTCAGTAAAAAAATTTTGCCGACTTGAAAATGTGTGCCTGATAAGCCTTGTGTCTCAGAGGCATATGTGTTTCCAGGGGAACAGCTAAAGGGCTACTGAATCTACTAATTTATTATACCTTTTTCAAAAGAAGTTTCTCTCCTGACCTCCTCTAAGGAATAAAGCAACGCTCCCGGGCAAGCAAAATTATAGAGTTTACCTGTAGGAAATACTAACTTTCTGTTCTTGCAATGCATATCCAATATACTGGTATTCTAATCCAGACCAGCATGCTATTTAGTAAAGACCTCTGAAGGAAGTATCCGCAAAGATTGTTCTATTTTATTTATTTACTCTCTGGCGCAACGTGGTAGATGTTTCTGAGAGCCCTCTCAGGTACAGCACTCATGTAACCAACTGCTTCTGTTTTGTCCTCCCGGCAGAGGAGCGTGCCTGGAGCACAGGAATCAGTTTACCCAAATTACCTTCTCTTTTGCATTTTGTACTTTGACGTGCCTAACAGGAATCTCTTACAGGTCAGAGGGGAACGACTTCTGCTGAGAAAAAAAATGAATGCTGCATAATGGACAAAGACAAGTTAATTGAGCCCATTTTCTGAGTCACTTGTCTGTCTTCAGCTTACCCTGCTTCATGACTAGGCCATGTCCCATAAATACAAAATATGCCTTGCTTAATCAGTATAGGTCAAGTCTGTAAATGTAGCTGTGAACTGCTGGTTGCTGTTGAAAAGACTAGATGGCCAAGGTTTGGGATGTGGGATGTAAAATAGACTGTAATTAGACTAGATTAGATATTTCAGATTTGTGCAGCCCATGGCTGGACTTAAATCTACTTTGTCCTTATTGTCCTCTTAATTTTCTAGTACACTGCACAGATATGTTAATTTAGTACTTATGCTGAATGTAAGGTCACAGTGTCTCACTTTTGTCTGTACTTGATTGCTTATCACCTTTTCAGACTGCCATTTCTATTTGCCATGTGTATTTGATGATTGGTCCTCAGTAAGTCCCTCTGCAAGAATACTGATCATGTTTTCTTTTTTCTCTAACAGCTGCTCAGTAATTTCGCATGACATAATGTAAATGTATTCATGAAGTAAAGTGAGTCCCTCTCAGCTCATGTTGATTGTGCTCGTGGAGGTGTTCGCCAGTCTGTTGAATACATTCTGCAGTTATTATCTTTTTTTTTTTTTTTTTTTTAATAAGCAGAATGCAAACAGAAGAGCATACAAAAAAAAGACTTAGAGCATTTGGTCTGTTTCTGAACCTCTTTCTCTCTTACATACAATACACATGTTCATTCCAATGGAAGACCTGCGGCTGAATCCGCTGTACTATATGAAAATGTCAAGAGATGATTTTGTGAAACATCTATTTATGTACTAGCCCGGTACACGGCTCCTCCCTGGCCATTATTGTCAGTAGACAGTAAGTGAGATACTGAAATAGGGTACAGATGCAGATCTCAGACTTAGCTGAAGAGGGTGGGGTTCCCACCCCACCATAAAACAGTCTGTAAATGCCTTTGTGTTCTTATGTTCAGTTCTTATGTGAGAAAACAAACCCGATGATTTAGAATTTTAAAATATACTTTATTTTTGTACCTTGTAAGATGACAAGCGAGAGAGAAAGCCAGATGGACCATTTGGCTTAAAGTTCTAACGAAAATGGAAACAGAAGATGACAATAATCAGGCAAATATCATTGCATCAGTGAAAGTTCCAACAGCAGCTTGGTTTAAAAGCATTGATATAGTACATGGCAGGTTTGCAAGCATTCCAAATCAGCAGGAACTAACAATTTCTGCTACAAAATGCACAGATTAATTCTCCAAAACTTTGTTCACTAGAGGCTCTCTCTATGTGGCTCACGCTTAATTTCTTCGGTTGGCAATTTTCTGCTTTGCAGGAAATAGTTACAAGATTTATTGGACTAGAGAGACAGAATATGTAATGGTTCATGACTAGCATAATAGCACAGTGATTAAGGTACTTACCTAGGAGGAAGGATACCTCTGTTTTCATTCTTTTAAATATCCTTCATCACTGGAGGATGTTTGAAGGAGCAACCCTGAGGATTTTATCTTGAGCCTGACATATATTAATAGTAATGTTTTCATGAGAAATCCAAGGTATGGACTAGACTTCCCTCACACAATCTGTAGACAACATCACATAGGAAAGTGTTGTAAACACTTTGGAGGAAAGGCTTATAAATTAAAAAGGAAATTGATTGAATGATAAATGGTCCAGAATCAGGTAGATGAAATTTGCTTTTGACAAGTACAATCATATATTTAGGAAAGAGAAATTAAATTCACTGATACAAAAAAAAAAAAAAAAAAAAAAGGGTAGATGGATTAGTAGCTGTACAGCTTGAAAGACACTTAGACTTCAGGACAACCAAACTTGAATACAGATTGACAGTGTGATGCTCATAAGGGAATGGGGGTGGGAAGGGTGCAGAAGAAAGTTTTTGTTTGCTATGTGTGAAAAATATGACACTTGTAAAGCAGTAGAGGTTACTATTCTTGGCACTTGTGAGGCCATTTTTGGAACAAATAATTAGCAGAGGTAGTGTAGCTCATCCAAGCCTCTGCTGATGCTTAGGACTAGACTAGATGGTCAGCTGAAATATCTTCAAGATGCTCTATGCAGCAAAGGAGAAATTGTTCCTTCCTCAGAGAAAATCATGGAGCTCCTTTTTCTACATATGAAATGCTCTTATCAGTAAACATTCTGCTCCAAATTTCCTTGCAAGACCAAATACGCTTTTGGGAAAATACGTCTCAAACTGCCAAATGTCAAAGTATGGAACATAAATATTTAACCTAAGACTCAAATTTTGGGGAAAAAGGTGCATAACACTCAATATTCCATAAATTCCACCTCCAGCTGCCAACAAGAATTTGTATAACTTCAATATAATGATTCTTCATTTTTAATTTACATAATTGACAGAACGAAAAATGAGCTGATTTATGAGCAGTGTTGATGCTAGAACCAAATGAATGTGGCTTTTATAATAAGGACCATTTGAAAGAAAGAACATTCCATGTTGCTGGGTGAAATAGAAAGTGATTGAGAAAGTGAAACTAAAAGTTTACTTACTAAAAGTAAGTGAGAGAAAGTGACAGAAGGTGATGTAGAGGAGGCTGAGGGGAGACCTCCTCACTCTCTGCAACTACCTGAAAGGAGGCTGTAGCGAGGTGGGTGTTGGTCTCTTCTCCCTAGTAACAAGCCATAGGACAGGAGGAAATGGCCTCAAGCTGCGTCAGGGGAGGTTTAAATTGGATATTAGGAAAAATTTCTTTACTGAAGGGGTGGTCAGGCATTGGAACAGGCTGCCCAGAGAGGTGGTGGAGTCACCAGCCCTGGAGGTATGTAGATGTGGCACTTTGGGACATGGTTTAGGACGCATGGTAACGTTGCATTGATGGTTGGACTGGATGATTCTAGAGGTCTTTTCCAACCTTAATGAGTCTATGATTCTATTCTATGATTTTATTGTTCTATGTGATATGTCTGGCTATTCTTTCTCCCTCATATATACTTATATATTTTAAATTAAGCAAGGCAATCTATATAGGTTCCTTTTTAGTTACTTCTGTAACGTCTATATCCTATATTTGTCTTTCATGCTCAAATTATACACTTGCAGTGTACATCAGATACATTCTGGACCACTTATTTACTATTTTCATAGCTCACCAATTCATAGTATGTATTTGTATTTGTTTGCTGCAATGTGATAGTAGTATGCTCTTCTCTTCCAAGCCGCTAAAATCAATGTTTGAAAATAACTTTATGATTCATGTTGCCAAGGTCTACCTCAGAGATCATGCTAGCAGCTTCCCACAGGAAACACACTTTTTTTTAAAAAGACAATAAATATCCTAGTCACTTTTATGCCACATCCAGTGAATATCAGTGACATTATTTAAAATGCTATCTATTTAGTTAATAACAATAGGGAAAGAATACAATACGGCATTGCAAGTAGAAAACAGAGATTTATACAAATGTGCCTGAAATTAGAATGAAAACATCTCTGAGTATGATCTTCAGATGCTTAGTATTATCAAGCTGTTATATACATGTATGTTGCTTCAAAAAACGGTGATATTTAATATTTTTCACATGTGATGGCTAAACTGGCTTTCAGAACAAATTTCCTGGACCAGTAGTTCTTCGGTTAATTAAAAACATTGGAATGAATTTTACAAATTAACCCTACAAAGCTGCAAATTTCTTCCAGCCCAGAGTATTTCAGAACGTAATATTTTAACAACAGATATAATAGGCACTTAAATGTTAGATCTCACTAAGCCAAAATCTTCAAAATGGATTCTTCATTACAGTTAAGTTTTAAAGTTTTCTACAGGTAGCTAAGTGCTTCAGGAAGAAATGTAGTAATGGGTGATGCACTGGTCAGGTAAGCAGGCATTTAGTATGCACTGTCTGACTTGGAGCCTAATAACTATAAATATAAGTGAGGGGACCTGATTTCCATGTTCCCTGGCCTGTTTATACATTTACATGGAAAAGTTGTTCAACAAAATATTGAAGTAACTGGAAGAAAACAGAATCCACCTCTCCCATTTCTGTTCATCTCTATAGAACCCTCTAAGCACAGAGTCACACCTGTTCTTGCTGGGTCAGGGCATCTCTGAGGTTTTCTGCAGACTAGAAAAGTTTGAACAGCTTCAGTAGAAAAGATGAAGACTTCCTGATTCTACCCAAACAAAGATACCATGATGGCTCTGGCATTCTTGTGGAAGATGTGGGTTTGTATGTTTCCAATCACAACATGAGAAAAGAAGGTCTCTCTGGTACTGGAAGGAGAAAGGGGGAGTAGAGCACCCTGTACTCAGATTAAAAATGACCATGTGAGAGAATGTAACGTATTGATCTCACCTATTCAAGGCTAGCAAAATGACAACTCACTGCTTTTTCTCCAGATAGGGGAAATCACAAATTTCCCAGTCCTGTCACTGCAGAGACCTGAGTCCTGCTTCCAGAATAGGAGAATTAATCCCCAAAGCTTTCCTTTCTTAGAGCTGTTTTTTTCTTCTCTAGTAATTCTAGAGTCACTCCTTGCTCTCAAATTTACACTCACTGTCCTTTAATAAAACCCTAAGGTCTCAAAATTTACTTAAACCACCCACCTGATGCTTGTTTCTGCTGAGTCTTTCAAGTGCTTAAGTCAGAAACTACAGTGTTTAGAGAGTTTATGAATTTCAGTTCAGCAGGGGTTTTCAGCCCTGCATCGCTGGACTCAGGGCCAGGAAACCTACCTGAGCTGTTCTTTTCGCATCTATTTCATGTTTTTGTACTGAAAATATGTCCCTTTGACATTACACATAAAATATAGCCAGTTCTAAAAAAAAAAAAAAAAAAGAGAACAAAATTCTTACTTAACAGTTGGTTAGTAGCGCAGAAATTACTGATGTGCCCTTGGACCTGCTTTATGAATAACATTCAGCCTTCTATCTACAAGCTTATTTTTTTCATTATGGCTTTCAACTCTTTCAGGTAGGTAAAATTTTAGATATAAAATTGGAATGAATCCATTTTAATTCATATGATCATGAATGAAAAGATTTATTGATCCCTGCATTAAAAGAGTAGCATTAAAAGAACATGACTAGAAGTATGCTGACAAAAATTTTAGGTTCATTTTTAATCCTGACATCACTTTATTTTTTCTGAAATTTGAAACTATTCTTGATTAAATTGTTATCACATCCATCTCCCTATTTTTTCTTTGTTTAGAATTCTGTCTGCTGTCTTTTACCTGGAAGATGTGTGTGTATGCACTCGTAAGTGAGCGATAGGAGAAGGGAGTTGAAAGGGGTGGATTTACAGCTGCAATCAATTAACTTGTTGCTAAGGAACCATCGGCTGCCCAATCAGAAAAGAGCAATCAGCTAACTGGGGACGGCGGGGTATAAAATGGAATTACAAAGCGTGATAGCTTCCCCCTTTTTATTAAAATATTTAAAATTTTTATTCTATTAATTTTTTTATGAAGGAGGAGGGAAGCAAAGTTTGATAGCAAAGGGTTGAAATGTAAAATATGTTACGTTCTTAGTCTAGGCACTTAATTGACAGAAAGATTGGCAGCAAGAGCTTGGATTTGTGTTTGGTTATCTTTATGTTTATCAGTGTTAACCAAAATGAAATATAGTGATGTGGTATGTGGAAATATAGTACAGAAGACTTCATTTGACCATACCAGGTTAGCCTGATGTGGTCTGATCTGGGAATACTTTGAAAACTCTAGATATTTTATGGAATGCCAGGTAATTAAAGTTTAATGAACTTCAAGGAGTGAGTTGTGATTGGCAGTGTTAAGAAATTACACCCACTGATACATATGGAAGCAGAAAATTTAATTTCACCCACTTAGAGCTCACTCAGGTGTATGAGGGATTGCAGACTTGAAACAGAATCACCATCTGAAGTTCAAATGTGATTTTGGATCCTGGCAAAGCATTTGTTACAGGTCATTTGGGGCTTGTTTTGCTTTTTCTGGCAGAGAAGGGGCTGCTTTAAGATGGCTTTCATAGCCTGTTTTTACTTTGAAATATTTAGAGAAATGTTGGAGTAGGACAATAGAGTTTTCACACTGATCATATTTTCCATTGTTATTCTTTAAACATACTATTTCCATTATCTTTGGTATTCATAGTCTTTGATATCAATGTAAAAGACTAAAGTGAAGTACCATGAAAAAAATATCCACTGACTGCCTACCTTTTTTGATGGCCATCTGAGACAGAAGAGACTGGTCCTTCCTGAACAGTGCTCTCACATGACTTTTACTTGCAGAGGATAAAAAGCTAGGCTAAACTTTGGAACTTTCTTCTAGTACCATCAGTTTGACTTTTGCTTCCATTTCTAGATATGTTGATGTATTGAAGAGGCAAAAAGGAGCAAGAGAGAAGACGGAGGCTTGTTTTTGGTCATTCAATCATCCAACCATCTGTGGAGACTTATATCAGTGGTAGTATTTCTAAGAAGCCCAGGTATTTAAAGCTATGTGTCTGCAGCATTAATGCTAATTCACATGTATATTCACATATATATTCACATATATAAATTAGAAATAATTTATTTTGTGATGTCTGCTTGGCAGAAATTAACCAGCTTAAGTGTGAACCACCATCCTCTGTGCTCCGTCTATGCCTTATACACTGCATCTATGCAGTGTATAGCTTACATCTATGCTGTAAGTACATGTGACAGAGCACAAAATAGCTATATATAATTGTTTTTCAATGTATATACATAAGAAAGCTTTCCGAATGAAAAGTAACATGAAAAAATATATCTACAGGACATATTAGAACTATCTATACTTCCTAACGTTATAAACAGAATTCCGGTTCCCAAGTGCAGCAGCATAACATGGCATTGCTGCTGCCATAAAAAAAGGCAGGTGCACTGATCTTGTAGCCTCAGCTCTCTTCCTTTGCTTGGATGGCCTTTTGAATGTGCCTTCTGGTTGGAGACAGGCACAAACTAGGGCAGAAAATGCAGGAATAGTGCTGTGGCTGCTCACTCCTAGTACACAGCAATGTATGGATTCAGTGCATTGAAGCACTAAGAGAAGAAGGGAACAAATTTGTCACTATGCCAGTGAAAGCTGGACTTTGCACTTCTAAATTGCAACTGCATTTCTGAGACAATTTATTTTACTTAAGGTTTTGAATTTTAAATATTCATCCATTTGTGCTCTAGGCAGCTGTCTATTTTGCTCCTGCCTGAAGTCACCTTGAGGTCTGGGTGTCAGCTGAGATGAAGTACAGTGATTTGGTACGCCCACTATTACAGAATACAGGACAAGCAAGAATAAAGGTTTAATCAGGAAGCTAGTTTTTATACAGTCGGGGACTTTAAAGGCTTTCAATATTGTAAATTTAATATATCAGCCCGTCTCTGCAGAACTGGTAAAATTTTGAAGTTTCAGGGCTGAATATTAAATGACTGTATTTATATTCATATTTATTCAGAAAATATTCCAATTTATTAAGTCAAGGAAATGTGTTGTCTACCTTTTAAAATTCATATTACAATAATGCTTTCTGGAACTATGACTTCTGTGTGGGTTTTTTGGGGCATCTACCTGTAGTTTGTGCCTCTTGTAGGCAGCCTTTCATGAAATGTCATAGGGGTAGGCAAATGACTAGTGAAAATATTTTATTAATTTGTAATGTTCAGGTATTTTTATGCCATGCTTCAACTCCATGTAATGAAAATTCATTGTAGATGGAAAGACCTGCTTTCATATAATTACAAGCTAATTTTAGTTTTATTTTATACTCCAGTGAAGTATTTTTAAAGAGAAATTTAGATGCTGGATCCACACATTCACTGGGGTGATTGGTTTGTAAGCTATGACTAAGAGGAAGCCCACAAATATGTACTATTTTTATTAGTTGAGTGCATGCAGTATTGGAGTCAGGCAGATTAATTATGTTACATTATAGATTGTCTCGGAATGACTGCAGTTACTGTATCTCAGACTGCTTGCATGTGAATCTGCCTCCTGCTGCAGACATAACATGTTCCTAATGCTAGGTTTAGTAAAACAGACCTGCACTCGATGGGGTATTTGAGCAATAGTGTCATTATATTGCAAAACAATATCAGGAAGTTTATCTTCTTGAATATGTATAAACTGGGTTTTAACAGAAATGTAATCTTAGCCAAATGTCATAGGTTACTAAACTGAAGGGTGGTGGTGAAACTGATTAAAAGCATACGTTACAATATTAGTGACCGTATCTTCTCCTGTAGTTTCACTCCTGGAAGCTATGTAGTCTCAACTTAAAAATGAGACGAGGAGGAGAGGCAGGAGCTGACCTCTTCTCACTGGTGATCGATGACAGGACCCGAGGGAATGGCAGGAAGATGTGCCAGGGGAGGGTTAGGTTGGATGTTAGGAAAAGGTTCTTCACCCAGAGGGTGGTGGAGCACTGGAACAGGCTCCCCAGGGAAGTAATCACGGTGCCAAGCCTGATATTATTCAAGAAGAACTTGGACAACATCCTCAGGGATACGGTGTAAGTTTGGGGCTGTCCTGTGCAGGGACAGGAGTTGGACTTGATGATCCTTGTGGGTTCCTTCCAACTCAGGACATTCTATGATTCTATGGTCCTTTATTGTCTTTCTGGTTTTGTTTCCTTAATATTATCACAGAACACACACACACAAAGCACTTTAGGATCAATGCCATTTAAATGATGAGCTGTTTCTGAGATGGATAGAATATTGGATAGGAAGCATATTAATGGTTTCTAAGTGACAGTTGAACATGGAGCTTCTGTAGGCTAAAACAAGGGTGTGAAGTTTCAGAGCAGCTTTGGCTACAGTGCCGATGAGATGGTGGAGTTCAGGATCCTGAGAGGAGGGAGCAAGTCAAATAGCAGGATCACAACCCTGGACTTTAGGAGAACAGATTTTGGCCTGTAAGGGACTTGTTTAGGAGCCAAAGGATATGGATCTGGAGAGAGGATGGTCTAGGAGAGCTAGTGATTTTCAAGGATTGCTTTCTCTGAGCTCAAGAATAATCCTTGCCTATGTGTACAAAGTCAAGCAAAGGTGTCAGGAAACCTGCGTGGCTGAGCAAGGAGTTCCTGACAAAACTCAGACATAAAAATGAACTGTACCAACAGTGGAAGTAGTTAGGTGACCAAGGACAAATGTGTGTCTGAATGTGTGGGGATGAGGTTAGGAAAGCCAAAGCCCAACTGGAGCTGAAACTGGGAAGGAATATGAAAGGCAGTTAGAAGCTAAAGGGAGACTAGAAAAATGTGAAAATTCTGCCAAAGAGGGCAAGGGATCCTGGTGACAAAAGAGATGGAGAATATCAAGGTACTTGATGACTTTTCCGGAGATCAGGGGAACTACATGCTAGGCAGCCTCACGATTGAGGTCTTGGGGGAGCAGTGGATGTTGTGTGTCTTCAGCAAGGCTTTCAACATTGTCTCCCGTAACACTCTCATTAGCAAACTGATGAAGTATGACCTAGACAAGTGGACAATGAGGCAGACTGAAAACTGGCTGAACTGCTGGGCTCTAAGGATTGAGATCAGTGGCCCAAATTCGACTCCAGTTGTGTACCCCAGGGGAGTACACACCTCCCCAAGGGAGGAGTGGCTGATACACCAGTTGATTGTGCTGCCATTCAGAGGGACATTGATAGGCTGGAGAAATGGGCTGACAGGAACCTCATGAAGATCAACAAAGGGAAAGGCTCAAAGGCCTTCAGCTGGGGAGGAACAACCCCATACAACAGTACAGGGCGGTGGCTGACAGTCTTGGAAAACAGCTTTGCAGAAAAGGACCTGGGTATTGTCTTGAACAATGAGTTGATCCTGAGCCAGCAATGCACCCTTGCAACAAAGAAGGTGAGCAGCATCCTGGGCTGCATTAGGAAGATCATTAACAGCAGGTCAAGGGAGGTGATTCTTCCCCTCTATTTAGGTTCAGTGAGATCACACATGAAGTGCAGTGATCAGTTCCACACTCTGCAGTAAAAGAGATATAGGCATCATGAAGCAGGTCCAGTGAAGGGTCACTGAGATGATTAGGGGCTTGAAGCACTGGTGAAACCAAGAGAAGCTGTGAGAGATGAGGCTATATAACCTGGAGAAGAGAAGGATCAAGGCAGGGGGGCTTATCAATGTGTATAAATACTTAAAGGAAAGGAGTAAAGAAGACAGACCCAGACTCTTCTCAGTGGTGCTGATGAGCAGAGCAAGAAGCAACAGGCACAAATTGAAATATGGAAAATTCTGTTTAAATCTAAGGAACAACTTTTTAACTCTGAGGGCTGTCAAACACTAGAACAAATTGATGAGAGAGGTCCCTTCCAACCTCAGTGATTCTGTAGAAAGAATTAAAATCACAGTTTACTTACTGATCATATAAAGAATCTGATGTAAGGAACATCACTCAAGTTGCCCTGTGTAACTTTTTTGGTTGGATACCTAAAGAAAGTAAAAATTCACTGTCTTTTCCTATTCAGTTGAACTGAATTTTCCTTGTCTTTACTAACAACTATTAATTCTGGGAGGCATTGTGAAGAACTCAGGTTTTCCATCATTTTGGCTTTCTTTTCACACATTGCACAGGTTATGTCAGTGCAGACTTATTGAGAGAAAATAGGAGGCAAGTACTCCTCAGATACATGAATGGCAGCAAACACCAACTTCACTGCTGTAGGAAAATAACTTGTGTAGCAGAGAGGCTAATATTAATGTTGACAGACAGGTTGGTGGAATCATTATCTGCAACGATGCTATATAGTTGTTTTCCTACTTCTATCCTTTTTTTCTAAGATTATTTACCAGGATAATCTGCCTAAAATCAGATCCTTATTTGTATATCCCTCAATGGAATCAATTGACTTTGATCACTATCAAATAAATGGAGAGAGTTTATCTTTGAGTGAGAATTGCAGCAACTAGTGTGATGACCTGGGAAATTCAAAGGTGCTCAGGAAACAGATATGTCCTAGTATTCTTAGAAAGGGTAGGACTTAAATATTTCCCCTAGCTACTATAAAATAACTTCCAAACAAAATAAATAACAGCATTATTGAAAACCTGAGGCTCTTTGAACTTTGGGGACTACAGGGATTTCATAGTACCAGAATACGAATGCTGAATCACTTATGTATCCGGCTTAAAATCACTGATTTGGAAACTTGGCCATCATGACAACAAGTAATTATTAACCACCTTCTGCATCCAGTATAATGTATTGCATTTATTACCTTATGCCATTACAGAGTAATTGACACTTTTAGCTCTATCAGCAAACTCTCAGTTGGCTGCAGCATAAAAATATCAAGGTATCAGTAAAAGACTTATTTTTTTATATTATATCTACAGTTCTGACAGGGGAAGTTAAATAATAGTTGTTTTTTTAAAAAGTATATGAGTAACCACTGAACAAGTTTGTTCTAAGAACAGTACAACTGATGATGGCCTCTTTTTATAGATCTAAATACTCTCCATCCTTACTGCAGGAATGCTAAGATTTGTGGGCAAGAGGTAGCACATATGGTAGTTATTCTTGAGCTATATACATGTTAAAAGACTGGCAACTGGGTTCGCACTATTTGGCCAGCCAGCTGATGCCAAACAGTGTATGTAATATCAAACAGTTCTGTCTTTTCCTCTGTGAAAGCATTAATTTGATCTCTCCCTTCCTATTCATAGAATTTTTATGAAAACTTGTGAGAGCATAATTCTTTCTGAGAATATATTCTGCCTTTGAATTGGTGAGATGGAATGAAAAATTGAGTAGGATGAAGTTTTGAGCTGAAGATGGAAAGACAGACATTATGATCTCAGAAAACTTTCTTTTGGAAACCAGAGAAAAATAAGCATTTTCTGACAGCGTGCTCATAGTTGTCTTCTGTGTAGCAAAGAACATTGAGTCAGATGATATTGTTGTTGACATTTTTAATGGCAGTTATTTTTAGCAGTGAGATGTGTACAGTTTTAAAACTATGAAATAACCCATTGGACTGAAATTTTTGAACTATACAACATTGAATCCCATTTTCTCTAAAGGATTATAGTATATTTGCCATAACTGGAAATAGCCTCAGATGCCTAAAGGAAGAAACCAAACCAAAACCAACAGCGACATTTTTTTCCTTCCCTTTGTATTTGAAAGAGGATTAAAATTATACTCCTGAGTGAAAGGGAAGATAATTGACAATATTCTTGACTCTTTAAAATTTCATGTGAGATAAAGTTACTAAAAGGTCTAGTTCTGAAAATGGGCTGCTGATAACTGAATGCGTTTGTGTATTTGGTATTTGAATCATTTATTTGGAATGCTGTGTAAATATGTGCGTTGACTTATGAAATGGCAAAGAAAATCCCAGCACCCAAAACTTCAGAACAGTCACCTAGAAACAGTGATCAAGAAACCATCAGCTTAAAGTGGAGCCGTTATATACTAGTACCTGTCAATTCAAGAACTAAGCTATTAAAAAAAATAAAAAGTGAGGAAAGACAAGCGAAAAAGGTAAATGCATTTTCTTTTTTCCTTTTCTCCTGTGGTGAAAATGTGTTGCTGAATTGACATGTGATAATTGTAAACAGTTCCGGCATTCATTGTTAGAAAAAGTGACAAAAACTTAAAACAAGGTAAGGTACATTATTTAGGATATAACAGTGCCTCAAGGGTCTCCCAGATAATTTTTTTGGTCTTTAATGTCTGTGTAGTGTATAATGAAGCTATAGGCTATAGTCGATGAAGAACCTACATAGGCATATAGGAAATCAAAATAAACTGGATATTTTTGAATACAAAGCAATAAAAAAAAAGCCCTCTGAAAAGTGTTTTCTAATCCTTAAATGAACACTGAAATTAAAAACTGAGGCAAACAACCCAGCAGTGACAGGAGTGGTGACTGAATTGGGGCTTTTCATGCAATTTGGTGCCTTCACTATAATGCAATTTATCTTTTCAAGCATGATTCAAACCATTTTTTTTCCTCTGGCTTTAGTCAGTCTTCCTTCACAGTCTGAAAAAGTTTTTCTCAGAACTCACCTCAGTCTTCATCTGGATTTTTGTTTGCTACTGTTTTCAAAAAATATAATTAAAAAAAAAGAAGTATTTTTAGTGGCAGCTGCCAAGATTAGTTTTGATTATATGCTTGCATTAAAATGCATGCTGTTTAATAGTTCTTCAGTTGTGAATTGTATTGATTTGTCTTTGAATAAATATACTGCAGAATTTGAACCTTTCTATAAATCTAGAAAAATAAATGAACAGTTAATCATATCTATTCTTCTTAAGGAAGAGTGGCAAGGTTTTAAGGGCTATTATAGTATATTCAATAGATTAGTTTAGCCTTTAACAATTCTGAAATCAAGCAAAAGAAGTCAAAGGGCAAACATTGTTAATTTTTTGACACTTAATATATCAGTGACTATAAGTTCTACTGTGAAACTACAGTAAAGAAGAATGAGGGGAAGAATACATGATTATAACAACTAAAAATTGGTTTAAATATAGGAAAGAAATAAAGCTTACTGAATATGTCAGAGTCATTCCATTATACTTGTGTTTTTTGTCTATACAACACGATTATACATTGAAGTAAAGAAATGTTAAAGTTGCTACCTAGTTTTTAACGAAAAATATATACTGTTGTGCATTTTCTTTCCCTTCAACATTTCCTGGGAACAGTAACACAAATGTGAGGTAGGATATTTTAGTATAACCGCACTGTATTTGGATATTGCATCGTAGGTGTGTTGCCCTGGCAGTACTAAGCATTTTACTATGCCGGCCCATTTATGATTGCTGATGCATACAGCTGGTACCTTTATGAGTTCATCAGTGTGAATAAACTCTTCAGTGTATCCCAGGACAAATACGCTTGTATGTTTCACTGGAACAGGCTGCCCAGAGAGGTGGTGGTGTCACCATCCCTGGAGGTGTTCAAAAAAACGCGTAGATCTGGCACTTCAGGGCATGGTTTAGGGGACATGGTGGTGTTGGGGTGATGGTTGGACTTGACGATCCTAGAGGTCTTTTCCAACCTTAATAATTTTATGATTCTGTAAGTGTCAAATCTGAGAAACATTGCCACAGCTGATTATTATCTTGGGCTTCCCGATTATCTAGACTACTGCTTGATATTGCCTTTCCTGCTGAGGGCAGCAAACATGACCACCGCTCCAAGATTTGACCCTCCTTCACAAAAAGACAAAGCCATAGTTTCCCATACAAAGTTTTTTATAAAGGGCACGTCATCCTTGCTTCAGGAAGACTGCAGCACTGCCTGTGCCGGTGAGGAAAAACAATGACAACTGTCAGTCCTGATTGAGGTGAAAATTTACTCTTGACAAGGAATAAAATTTTGAAAATGTTTCAGATCTTTCCTAGAATCTGAATGGCTCTTTTGGGCAGTTGAAGTGGTTCGGTATTAGCAGCAGGTACTGCAACATGAATTATTCAAACTTGGTGTTGGATGAATTCATCCTCAAATGCAACTTAACCAAATTTTCAGTGTTAGTAGCTGTAGTATACGACGGAATCTAGCAGTTACAGAGCTTCTGCTTTGAAAATGGTGGCAAAGATGTCTGTGGTTTTTTTTCCAAATGTACAACCATACTGCTATGTTTCTTTCAATGATAGCAGAACATTTACCAGCGTACTTTAACAAACTGAAGTCCCTCTTTGGCTGATGGGCACTAACAGGCAGCAAAAGGCCTATTATATGTAATCTAGTCTATTTTTAAAAGAAATGTTTTCCTATGCTGCTTAGAAGAAAAGAACTTAAACCAGACTTTTTTTTTTTACTTGAGGATTATTTGTAATTTTTTTTTTTTAAAATATCCATTGAGCTTGAATTAAGTATTCTTGGCAGCAGGAGTATAATGCGGAAAGGGTATTTGAGTTCTAGAAACATTGTGGACAGATGACACGGTGACTCTTGGATGATAGTGTGTGTTTTATTAAGATTTGCCTGTGAGGAGAATTATAATGGGTGTTGTGCACAAATACACATTGGTGTGATACACTGATGCTTCTCATTTCCTGAATACAAACAGGTGAAATATGATATTTGAGCTTCATACTTCTTAATAGGATACTGAAGGCATATTCATTTCTTCTATCTGTTTGGGGCACTTTTCTTGCAAATTAGTGCTTGAAAGTATGTTAACCCTGGTGGAGTTATAAGAATTTCTCATAATGGAGGCTGATGGCTTATTCTAAAGCACCAATCATTGATTGCCAAGGCTGCTGTTTTAGACTATGAATCAAAAGAGAAGAGGAGGAATAAAGGTAATTAAGTCATGACTGGAGGCATTTAACATTTGCTGGAGAAAGACAGTCATCTCTATAATCTGCCTGTCAAAAATGAAGGAATGCAGTTTCCAGTCTAAAGCCTGGGGATTAAGTAATAGTCATGCAAATGGCACTGAATTTGCCTTGTAACAATCAAGATTAAAGGGTGTTTGGTACATGTGCTTGATTTTTACCCCTGTTTATTTTAGTGTTTTAAATTAAGACAGCAGAAAGAAACACTGACCAGTGAAATTCCCTTTTGGTATTATGGCACAGATTCGTTTCCCATTATAATTTAGAAATGTTTCTGGTTAATTTATATAGCACGTTGAAAAGTGCACTACTGAGATGTTTTAATATTAAGTTTGTATGCATGCTTACAAAAAATATAATTAAACCGTCATTGTAGTTAAGTTTGTGCTTATTAGACAAAAGTATAGTGTAAACCTCCCGTGTAACTTAATATATATATATGTGACTTGAAGCCCTGAGACAGTACAGTTCTTGTAACACAAAAATGGTTCCCACTAGGTACGTGTGAGTACTAGCTACCCAGACAGTAGGGGTTTGCACAGAGAACTTAAATGAGTAAGAACACACATACACTTGCCTTCTTCAGTTAAAGCAGCAGCTGTTCACATGAGATCTACCACGGCTCATGTAGCTGTCCACTGGGGGGGGACATTATACACACTTATGTATCGCTTTTTAAATAAATAAATAGCTTCCCAGAACAGTACTGCTGAGTCGTAGTCTGGACAGAACTTTCCAGATGTTCACCTGCTGTTCTGGCTAGCCAAAGGTCAGTCTAGGTTGGGGTTACTGCTGAAGGGGCA
The DNA here is from genome assembly GCF_949628215.1 of Phalacrocorax aristotelis. NCBI lineage: Eukaryota > Metazoa > Chordata > Aves > Suliformes > Phalacrocoracidae > Phalacrocorax > Phalacrocorax aristotelis. The sequence continues at coordinate 6,851,703 of NC_134284.1, read as the reverse complement.
TGAAGGAAGGGATTATTTTGGGCTGGTCAGAGCTCTATTATGAAAGTCTTTCACTGGTACAAACAGAAATAGCTAAAGCATGAAGCAAGCAGCTCTGACACTGCAGCTGACAACTGACTGATATAGCGTAGGAGTCATTGTCCTAATGAGACTGAAAAATGTAAACTCGGAGTGGCACACAAATAAGTACATACATCTGTACAAACTAGGAGTTTAAGAAACATCATAATGAAATGTTATGGCTCATTTTAATTTAGTCGCTACTGTTAGTGAGGAGAGATACAAAATTACATCTGTTTTGGCTCGCTAATGCAAACTGTACACACGAGACCAAAATGGCGATTTCATTACTAGTGGCAAACAAATAATTTTTTTGTTTGGTTTTGGAGTGCTTGAACTATTTTTACATTGGGAAGGCTAGATTTTATTTCTTTGTTTAGGGAAGCAACTAATTTATTGTTGCAACTTCTCTCTAGCTTTATGCTAAAGTTCGTGCACTTCCCAGGCACACACTGTTTTAGATTGTCCGATAAAGCAATGAACTCTGTGCCTGGAACATCTATAAGCTGTGATCCCAATTACAATTTCGAAAGGAAAGGAAGATGATGAATTAGACTGCTGTGACTTACACTGGTTTATTTTTTTTCAGTACCATTAGAAAGTCTCTCTCTCTGTCTCAAAAGTAGCTGAAGTCCCTTATCCCTAAATTCTCCTGGTAGTGGAGGAATTTGGCCATGCCGTTCCATTATTCTGAGGGCTGAGTGACTAAATCCAGTGCAACTCTGAGAAATTAACTCTGCTACACTGATTTATCATCATCACTGTCTATTAGTCAATTCTAAACCCCTTGTGACAAATAAAGTAATCCAGTAAGTGCAGTATTTTAAATTCCAGCTAAATTACATTCTGCTTTTTAAACTCAATTATAATGAAATCAATTGTAAAATTTCTTCCTACTATGAGTATGAAGAAAATCATAGTTCTAACTTATAGCAAATGGTAGGTTTTTATGCCATTGTATGATTCATGGTATCTTGCAGCATGCGCTTAAAGCAGGGTTAAAGATTCTTAAGGTCAACAAAATTGATCTAAAAATAGCTTGTATTGAAGTGAATAGATTTAGAAATAATTTCCATTGATATTTGTACAATTTGTCTTGTAAAATATATGAAGCTTTCCAAGGCTTAAGAAATGCAAGCTAAGGGAGGTACAAGAGAAGCCTGTAAAATCTGACTTAGCTGTCTGTGGTTGAAGATGTATGAGTTACAAAGAGGAACTCTGGAGTTTGAGGATCTGGGATCCAATTAGTAGCTGATTTTTTTGGGGGGTGGTTTCTCATGCAAGACTCTGCAAAGCATACTATATATAGTTTATCCTTAACTGTTACTGAAGTTCCACCCAGAAAAGCCGTACTCCATGGGATCCTCAGCCTGTTGATTCATGAAGAAGTGACTAGGACACTTCATATTATGACCCGTGCTTGAATAAAACCCTTAGAGTTTTGTGAATTTCTAGAGTATAATAGAAGCATAAAGTATTACATTAGAATGTGTTACAGCGGAAAGGAAATCCCACAGTAACCATCTAGAAGTAATACATTTAAACGTTTCATTAGATGGTTGATATATTAGCAGAACAAAAAAGATTGCATCTTGCCTATCAAAAGATTATGTATAATCAGAGATGTTGTGGAAGATGCAAACTAGCAACAAAGATGGATTTTGTTTTAAGAGGAAGGGAAATACATCTCTTGCATATTTGTGACTATTGCTGGTAAATAATATACTTGTGTGTGACAGGAAGTGACCAGATCATTACTACCAAAAACTCCATGTACCTTCCTGTAAGGGAAATTAACTTAACTGAAACTTCAACCATGGAAAGTCAGCAATCAGTTGAAATAACAGAGCTTGACAGTGACTGAAGTGGTATTTTTCTAGGGGCCTGACAGCTGAGATATATCTAAATTGCCAGAGAAAGAAGTATTTATAACTGGCAGCCTAAAAACTATGCGTTAGATTTATTTTCTTTCTGATAACTCTTGTCCAAAGCACTTTAAGGTCAATATGCTTTCTGCACTGTGCCCCTTACAGAACTGAGTGCTTTCATTGAATTTCTCGTCTGGGGGAGTGAAGAAAGCGTGTGTGTGTGCGTGTGCATACGTAGGACCAGGCTTTGCCATAATCCTTCGCTTCGGAAGAGTTGAGAACTTCCAAACCTCTGTCAAATGCTTTTGTTTGAACCTTTACAACTGTTATTTGAAACTATGTGACTGAGAGCATACAAAGCTAATTTCTATATAGCTTTTCATTTTAAGCTGCGTTACTTTGATTTCTTCTCATGAGTTAGGTACTGAATAGTACTTATCAAATGAATATATGAAAAAGGGTCAGCCATTAAACAAAATGAATTCTTCATTGTGAAGGCTCTCAATTATCTTTTTAATATTTTTTTTTTTTTTGCTAAATTAAGGGGCAGACAGAAGTTCTGGGACCACAGCTGAGCAATATGTGACCTTTTGCCCTACACTTCCCAGTCTGCATATGCTTCAATTGCCCTTCTTATCATCCTGATGCTGTACTTGCTATGTGCTTCCAACATGATGATTTTACAAAACAGACTGCTAGTTACACCCTTCTTACGGTACTCCCTCCAGAAGAAAGCTCTTCCACATACTTAACAGGTCTTTTCATAGTCTGTTTGCTTTGCTTGCTCCTTGAATTGATTTCTGAGCAGTGATAGAGTGAAATAGACACTGCATGCCTACTGAATGGAGCCAAAGAAAGTCCTCTGCAGCTTCCCCAGCTTTTATGAAAGCTAGGACAGCTAGATTTTATCTTTTTGTTTTTCAGGTAGATTTTTTTTTTTTTTGAGAGGGGCTCCTTTTGTGACTTTGTTGTTGATATGTTCTTTAGTTTAAACAATGATCCTTTGAAATCTCCAGAAGTGCTATCACAGTTTTTGGGAATAGAAGATTTTTGTAAGACATTATTTTAACAGGGAACTTGATTTATGGACCAGCATTTCCCTAATTGGAGCTATATATGTAATATGTAAGTGTCATAAATTAAGCATTCTTTAGGTATATATGCTGCTGCCAATTTAAGCACCTCCGTACACCGCCATTTCCTTTTGAAGCAGTTATTTAAAAAGCACTTGATTCCACAACATGGAAACTCATAACTGTATGGTGTTTTGAATGTGAATGTTTACTGAAACATTTATTTATAAAGTCAATTAACATGTCATCCAGAAAAGCCCAATGGAAAATAGTTAATGGAACCTCCATAATGTAAATTTTGTTTTATTTATTTATTAACCCTGAAATAATCCCTATTTATCAGAGCACTGCAGATATAATTTTCTTTACCACCCTTTAGAACCCTGCCAAATTCACTGGGGTTTTCTTTTTTCTTTTTTTTTTTTTTTTTTTTTGTTATTCTAATGCCTTCATTTATTATGTTATTTTTATATCTGTGTATGTGTTTAAGGATTTGTCTCAAAGTCATCAGGAAGCAGCTACTTATTTTAGTCTTGGTGATATTAATTGATTTCAATGGAAATTAGGTGTTAAAAGGTCTTTGAAGATCTGGAAGTGACTCACTGATAATTCTGCAAAGACTAGAATGAAGTCATCTGTCTGCATACCTGAGTTAGGTAACTAAATGTTTCTAGGGATCTCGTCCATAGAAATTAAAGATTCAACTATAAAGTTCTGGAGTGTTTGGTCAAGAATTCATGCCAGAAGTTGGTGGTAAAACTAAGAAAATAATTCTTGATGCAGTTCATCCTTTCCTCTTCCAGTGTCATCAGAAAGTCTCCCACTTCCGTCACAAGTTATTCACTCTTTGTACTTTAACTACTTACAGTCCAGGTATTGACCATTTGAACTGTGATCAATGAAACATTCAAGAAGAAATTTTCTATATATTCAGAAGAACACTCCCATTTTTCATGAAAATTTACAGAAGACTTAGACTTACAAGTTTAGTTAAAAAATGAATATGCATAAGATACCATATACAGTAGAATCTGAACCAGTAGTGTTTTGTCCAGTGTATATTTTTCAGGCTGGTAAATTCAATACTTAAAGTTTCTCTTCTTATTTCATCTCTTTATCATTTTGAATTGGGAGTGAGCTGAGCCTGACAGCTCATCAACGATCTTCGTCTTCCTCTTGCTTCATTAGATCTGTTGCCTTACTGAAATGACTATAAATGAAAATGGTTATAATGAATTCCTTGTATAGAATGAGATGTTTAATTCATTAAATTTGTTCTAGGTTTGTTCAAATTTAAATGAATAGTTTCCCTAGCAAGCTTTTTCTCTCTTACAGGAATACAGGATTGGAAAGTGCTTCTCAAGTCACTGAATTCAGTCATCTGTTAACGATGAATCTTTTCATAAACTTGTTGAGCTCCCCTGACATTGAGCTCACTCTTGGAAAAACAAACATTTGCTTCCACAGATTGTCACAGAACCCCACTGGTCTCATGCATAGCTATCAGCTTCTGATTTTCTCAAGGTTGCTTTACGTATTTTCTCATGGACAGATTACACAGAGTTCGCCCAAAACATCATTTGGTATAAATACCACGTTGCCAACCAGTTACTCTTTGCAATATGAAAAGGAATTTGTTCAGTTTCACCAGTACACATTGGTTTGGAAAAGGGGGAAAAAAAAAAAAAGTGGCAATTCCCTTTAACTTAAGCATTCTGGAGTCATGCTTTTCTGAAATTAGTGTCACAGTAATGAACACTTCTTGATACTAAGTTCAGAATTTTAAATCTTTGAAAAGGCACATTCAGGAGATCAGAGACTACGAGAGTTCAGTGCTGGTTCTGTGCTGCCCTGATTGAAGGGACCCTTGAAAGGCACAGCACGGCACACATCCAGGGGAGCATGCTGGACTGAGCAGCACTTGCTGACACTCCTGACAGCCATCTGTGCTAGGCAGAGCCCCCTTGCAGGGAGCACAGAAGACGAGAGAAACAGCCTTGTGGGTTGCAAGGGAAATGAGAGAAATAAGTGGCACCTGTAAGTGAAACGTTGAACCCACTTGGAAGCTTTAACTTAGACTCTTAAACCAATTAAATACCTAAATATTCTTGGGGTTTTGACCTTCAACTCCTTATATACCTTTTGGTTTTGATTGTATTTCTGCTTCTCTTAAATCTTCCTCAAGGGAGTGTAATAATAACATATCCCACAATGAAATGCACTGTCATCTTAAAATATGAGATCACTGAAAAAAAGACTGCACTGCTGAATCTCACCTGCTCAGAAGCTTTTTACCTTCTGAAATTAACTGTGGTTTGTGGATAGCTTGGTGTACTGGCAAAGACTTTTAAAAGAACTTCTCACTCTTAGTGGTAAAGAAAGCAAGTACTTGTGCTGAAGATGTGCATGGAGACCAAAACGTAAAAAACACCATCTGTGACCTAAACTGCATCTGTTGGTTGGCTACTAAAAGAGGAGGAAGGTTTTGATTTACTAGCCAGACAGCTTTCTCAATTTTCTTGTCAGGAAATATCTTTAAACTGCAATACAGTTATGACAGCTTGGATAACAGCGTTTAGCTATACTCCAGCAGCTTTTAGATTTTACATGCTATATGCCTAGGCCTGTCAGAGAGACCAGTGCCAGACACAACACTTCTAAAATAATTTTTTCCTCTTTTTCTTGCACTTGCTGAATGTGAAGCCTTCTAGTCACTTTGCATGAATTTTAGAGTTTTTCCGCTACAGATGTGGACTTGGATGTCACTTTGATATTAATAAGGACTGAACTAATAGTTCTTCATCACTATTTAAAAAAAGTTTAAAAGGAATATTCATCATGCAATAAATACATCACCAGCACATATGTATTACCAGACTTTGAAAGATAGGTAGGCAATTTTTCCGTTATTGTGCTCGGTGTTTTTTTTTAAATAAGCTTAGTATTTTTTTTACTGACAGCATCTATTAGCTAATATATCTTAAAATAGTGAGTTAATAAGTAAACAATAGTACCTGCTTACCTTAATGAACAATAGATCTTCATATGTCTCTGCTTGTACAACCAAATTGCAGATGGTAATTGCGTTTTTTTAATCCAATGGGACCAATTTTAATAGAATAACCAAAGTTCTTCAAATGCTATGAGCTTTCTCATAAACATTTCTTTACATTCTTTTTTATTTGCTCACATGCTTGCACAGAGAATGACAGAGATTCTCTTGTACAGAGAATTAGCCCATGGTCTGTTTTTTTTTTCTCACTTAATGTTGCTCTTCATGCCTTTTGAGAAGTTAAGCTTATCGGCAGAAGGATATGAATAAGCAATAACTTATCACTGTCTTTCTGGTTCTTTTTTCTAGAGCTATGCATGAGTGTCATGATAAATTAAGTGTGGACTGAATTTAAAATGTTGCTGTAGAGTGCGTTTTCCATCCATTTAGGCAGCTTTGGCCCAAATGCCAGGTGAATTGCTGTACAAAAACCTCAGTTTGTAAAGAACCGGTGGTGTGGTGTATCAAGTAATGCCTGCCGTGTATGCAGGCATAGTAATTTATTTATCACGCAGGAAATATATACTCAGGAAATAAATACTTTTCAAGATACCAAATCATAAGGCACTCATGTACAGCTGTCTTGTCTTATACTTTAATTTCTTTAGACTTGATTTAGGGCAGCATTCATCATACCTACCACAAGCAGTTCAGAAGCCAGGTATTTACTCTCGGCTTGAATTCTAAGCTCTGTTCCACAGTCAACACCATTGAAGAATAGGTTGTTCTTCCCATCTTAAGGTAAATGTTCAAGCTGGCCGAGATAACTTACTTTTCCAAAGGCATTTTTCTGGTTCAACAGGTAAGATCTTGGGTGACCTTGTTTTTCTTAATTTGCGATCTGTCTTACTGAATATAAGTGGATTTCCTGCTCTGTTGCCGTGTAAGCATGTAGAGTTTTATGGTTATACCCATTTTTGTGGATCTTACTGGTTATTTTGGAAATGCAGTTTATTATTAGTCAAAAATTGTACGTGTTACCTGGACTATAAACTTGCATGCAACTCTTATCTAACTTTCAGACATTGAAAAGTCCAAACAAAATCTCTTTTTAGATGTTTTCATGGCATTACTTGCTACAGTAAAATCTGTCAGTTTCCTTTAATAAGGTTTGGAAAAAAACCCCAAGCACTTAATGGCTTCCCTAACTGGCCAGGAGTTAATGACATATTATATGGTGTACATTGCCTCTCTCTTTTCTCCTCTGAAATTGCTCTCAATTCATTTGGTAATCTCCAATTCCCTTACTGGAAGAGATAGTGATGTTGGTTGCTGTTCATGATTTTGTATATCTCAGTCGTATGTCCCTTAGTATCCTCTTTTGTACCCGAAGAGACCTAGTTTGTGCAGCTGTTCTTACAGAAGCCTCTGTTCTGATTACATCTGCTTGGGACTAGACTGACACATCATGCTTAAAATGGGGGTGAGCTATGGGTTGATTCAGTAACCTGACCATGTTTCTTTTTGTTGCAATCTTTCCTACTATTTTTATATCTGATTCATTTTTTTGATCACTGTTGAGCACTGAACTGACACTTCATTAGTCCTTTCGACTACTACTCTGAAATCTCATTTCTAAGTGATGATAGCTCTCTATTTTATATATAGAATTAGGATTGTTTTATCATACTTATAATTTTAAATTTACCTGTATTGAATTCCATCTGCTATTTGGCACTCAGTCAGCCAAAGCTGTAGGGTCCTCTGCAGTTCTCCACATTTGACCTTTGCCTTATTTGTCTTGAATAACTTCACCAACAGTTGTTTTTACTTCACAGTTCATCCCTTGATCAGACCACTCATTAATGGACTGAAGAAACAGTTACCAATTTTTACCTTTATTTTTCTGCCTGGGCCATGGTAGGTGATTATTTCTTTCTGCCATACTTCTGGACAGCTTATAGTTTATGCTTACTTAAGTCACTAAATTTCTGAAGTTTTTCAGTATTTTAAGATCTAACTCAGATGTCTTGCTAGCAGTGGTAATAAGAAAGTCATCAGCTGTGCTTACAATACCTACTCAAGTCTATTTCTGAGTAAGTTTAGTAAGATTTGAGCTATACTGCTGGAGAAATTCCACTTTTAATGGAAATCTTTCAGTGGGGAATCAATGTTTGAGTCTACTTCAGAAAGAACATGACAGATATAGTCTATAATTTTCTCTCTTGTACATACAGTCAGCATTCTGAGTTCCTTGTTATCAGCTGCTTCCATATGTCCTCTTTCCCTTTTTATTACTAAGGGATGTTAGTTTATGACTCCAGTTAAACCTTCCCCCCCCCCAAACAATAATATAATTATTCTGATATGTCAGAAAATGAATTGGTGGCATTTAATATCTTTGCGGTCTTTGTCATTAGTGAGTACAAATTAAGAAACAAAATTCTTCATGCAAAGAAGGTACAAAAGAATAACAATTCAGGAAAAAGTACACCTTTTGAAGAGATATCATGAGGTATCTCTAGCCTTTTATTAAAAATTTTGACATAGTTCTATAGCAAAAAAAGTAGTTAGATAGGTGTTTCTATTCACAGTACGCTTAAGGATTAAAGCCGCTCTGTGACCGCTGGTCCTCCGTCTGGTGTTTTATCCTGAGAGCTGAAGACAATTGTTCAAGTGCTTGTCTCTAGTACTCACTTTCCAGATCGCACTGTAATGAGTGCATCTTTTCTCAGACTCCCACTGAAGTCATGGGTCTTGTGATTTACAGTTTAAACTATTCAGATCACAGCTAGTAGCTGTAAGCAAATGTGCTTATACAGATAACCTTTGCACAAAGTTTTGGAACATATCATTCCTTGTACTTATGAGGATAAACAGAGAAGTTTAGTCACTGGAAAACCACATATTTTTAAGAGCAATACATTCTTATCAAGCTCACATTTTTTAGACCATCATGGATATTCACTCATTTTGAAGACCATAGACAAGGTTTTGCTTGCCTTCACTCACCTCAGTTGGCCTTTTATCTAAGATATGCTCTCTCCCACATCAGGAAGCTCATCCATATCCTTTCACAAACTGTTTTGGCGTCTGTTCAAACTTTTCCCAGGGGAACCCTGTTGTAACTTCTTTCAGGCTCTCCTCAGACCTCTTTTCAGCCTCTTTCTCACATTGTAATATGCCGTCAACTTCCCCCTATTTAAATTCCAGACAGCTTTCTAAAAAGAAACTTGCTTAAGCTAGTTTGCCAAGATCTGATTTAACCGTTTATCTCCTCAGTTGTATGTTAAGCTTCCATAGTAAACTATTATCCTTAGATGAACAGATGTGTGTTAAAAACCTGAAAGCCAAGTGAATGCAAGAAAACACTTTTGATATCTAACAAATCAACCAGAAACTGTAAGGTGTTAGAGAGACCTGAAATCACCACGCCTGCAAATAGTTATTTTTCCTCCAGCTTGACAGAAATTTTCCAGCAGTTGGTAATCATCAGGTTTTAGAGTTGAGGTTTCTTCTGCTTGCACCTATTGTATTTACTGGAAAGGCGATGAAGGCATCCTGCAAGCCTAATTGTAACTTAAAAAAAAAAAAAGGCACTAAATAATGTAGGGAGTTTTAGGATTTTTTTCCTTTTTTCCCCTCCCTTCTTTTTTTCTTTTCTCTTTTTTGTTTTCTCTTCCTTCAACAAAAAGACATAAATTAGTTCCTTTGTTAGTTTATCTTAGCAGATGACACTGTTTTATTCATGGATTGAGAGGGCATTCTAAAACCCTGGAAAAATCAATATCGTATCAGAAAAGAAGCTTTACTTTGATCCTTAGATACTTTAATCAAACGATAGCCAGGGATGAAATCCAAACTACAACAATATTTGTGCCTGACATCTAGTGTGTGGAAGTGGGGAGCTTTTCTGAGCTCTCTACGAATTAAAGTGCTCTCAGCCACAAGTCTCCACGGGGCATTTTTTACAACTGTAATTGAAGATGCCCAAGGTGATTGCTTAATCAGCCCGTTCTCCAGCACATTAAAATTCACCATGACTTGCACAGCTACCTGACTCACTGGAGGAAATCTGATGCAAGCCTGTCTCACAGAAATACTACCTGGTTTTAGCACAATCTAGTGTCTCACTTGATTGTATCTGTCAAAATACTCCTCATCCTTGGAGAGCATGTTAGCATAGAATAAGAGCAGATACTACTACTTTCCTTTGCCTCTAGGGCTGTTTCTGTTAAGTCAAGTGAGTGTGTGACTCACAGCTTTTAACCTCTGTCCTCCTCAGAGGCTCTGAGGCAATATGGAAGCAGTTTCCAGCAGAGCTAATCTGACTTTTCCACCGGTTTCTTTTTCTACTAGGTGGCTTTAATGGATCTTACCTACTCCTCAGTCTGGTCCTGACTGAAAGAGGATTCTGATAAGCATAGATTGTTCCTAGGATATTTATACTGTCATAGATCCCTTTACCCTTAGAAGTGTGATTGCATTATGACCTATGCTATCAAAACATTTGAAGCTACCAGAGAAAGTAACTGATGCAGGGATTGTAGTCTTCTAGAATTTCCCTGAAGATATATTCAGCAGAAAATCCTAAAAGAATAAGCCTTTATCTGTGCAATATTAGTACTTTAGTAATGCCCCCAAATTAGTACATTCCTAGATGTACTGATTGCTGTAATAAAAGTTAATTCCACATGCTGAAGGAGCACATACTGTGATAGTTGGATTTTAATGTTTTCCAAGTGAAATAATAGATACAAGTAATCTATTTTACATCCTGTAGTACAAATTCTTACTCTATTTTTCAGTACTTCTTTTTGGTAGTATGAAAGAGTGCTTTAAGTCCCCGGTGGTTTTCTAGCTGTCAGTGTCAGTTTATTACAAACCTCTCAGTAGCTCTTCATATCCATCATTGATGTCAACACTAGTGGTGGCCACACCATATTATTCACTCCTAATTTGTCTTTGATGTTTTCCTTGGGTAACTCTTGTAGTGGCCTTTCCTTAGCTTTGTTTATGACTATCATCTGGCATGGGGCCTGCACAGGAGGCAGCTCATCTGGCCCATGTAACTCTGGCAGCTTGTTTGCACCACAGACAGGTAGACTTTTATTTAAGCTTCTTTACTAGGCTCACCTTCTTGAAGTATTTCATTTAAAGTAAAGGAATAACCCTGAGGTTATAAATTAACCTTTAAGGCTAATACCTTTAAGGAAACTCTGATTTTTGCTTTTACATCTGTAGCTAAGATTACTGTGTCCTATAGGCTTATGCCGTATGTTATCCTCCTTCCCCACCTGGTCATAAGTTTCCCCTGTTAAACCACTTAGAGAAGAACATATCTTGCAGAATTCACTCATAACCTGTCGGTAGTCAGAGGTCTGTTCTGGCATGACCAGGGTTAGTAATGTGCAAACAATATCCCCGGTAAACAAAAATGTGTGATTTGCCATTCCTGCCCTTAACTCATGTACTGAACTGTACAGCACAATAGCTCCAGGCTCACTTGCATTTCTTCAGAGAGAGCGAAAAGTATTTTTGCTCTCTTGAAACCTATGTCACTTACTGTAATTCCTATTTATAATCGTCAAATCATGGATTAGACTTGTCACCTTTAAATACAGTACAAATTGGCAACCTGGTCTTCCTTTCCCTCCTGTGGGACCACAGAAGCACATATATCCTTTCCAGAGACAAACATGGCAGCAAACTGAGACTATAACTTAAAGATACAGGCACATATTATCAATATTTGTTAGCATTTGCGGTGTAATTAAAACTAATGGCACTGATAATTAGAGTATGTTTGGAGGTGTTGACTGTTTTGGAAAAGTTTTACAGGTGAACGTAAGAAACTAAACCACTGGAATGCAGAAAAAATTTATTATTGAACAGACTTGTTTTTTTTAAAGGAAACCTTATATTTTGGTGATAAGACTATTGTGCTTGAAGCTGGCAAATTAGATACCGTAATAGCAAAAAGTACACTAATTCCATACTGCTTACATGTGTGTCTCTTTGTTTGTGCTGCTCTACATCGCCTGATGATCAAAGATTTCTACAACGATCCAGATGAACTTTTTAGTGTGCAATAAGTGTCAGATCCACAGAGGACCTTAAATAATTTCTGGCTATGAGCTTCTGAAATGCTGTAGTTATTCATCTCAGTAACTGACCTGTCACATGGGGACTTTACTCATGCAGACTTTCTAAGAAAAAAAGAAATCTTTTTAATAGTGCATGAAAACAATCCATCAATCATGGGTATATATTGTTATTTACATTTTTTCAAATATATTTTATTTATTTTCAGAAAATTAGAATGCAAAATTAATTATAACAGAAAAAAAGTCTTTCAGAACACTCTTGAGAAAAAATATTGCAGCAGATTTTAAGACCTACAGAGAAATCTATTATCAGCATTATATTCTTTCAAGTTCTTGAAAAAATGTAAATTCTAATTAGATATACTCTTCAGATTAAAATACACATTCACATGATTAGTTATCAAACTGTTAATTTTTCTAGTAGTCTTAAGGTTAAAGCTGTTCTATAGTATAATGCAAATTCCTCCAAAGACTGATTCAGTGGGTACTCTTGTTGCCTCTATTGAATTGTACACAGTAGACCTATAAAAGCAATCTGATTGATCTATCTCGTTATGGTTTTGATGGTTTCTAAAGCACCAGCTATAAAATAAGCTAACTGGAAAATCAAAGCTTTAGTGACCTCTGAGGACTATTCGTCAAGTAGGTTGGTCTAAATCATGTTATTTTAAATTTAGATAGTACATTCATGACATTTTATGTAACAAGCATTGACTATTTGTGAATAGCCTCCCTCCCCTGTTGAACATGACACTATTAAGGAAAAGACTCCAAGTAACTGGGAGCAAGCCTTTAACAGTCTAGTTACGCAGTGGTTGTTTGGGTACTAGTATCTTCAGAGAGGATGCCCACCTGCAAACCCTAGTTTGTCAATATTCCAAGTTTTCCACAACCACATGCTTCCCCTAGCCTCTTATTTTGATCATTTCTCAGTTACTATCTTGTGTAACGAGAATCTGCATCTGCAGGGTTGAAAAGACCACCTTGTACAGTCAACTCATCTATAAGGATCGCTCTGGGAAGAAGAGAGCAATTTTGTTGTTTCTGGTCAGAGGGAAATCGTTCTATACATCTGCATTACTTCAAACATCTTTTGTATATTTAGAAATAGCACTTTGAATCAAAGCCATATACTCATTTAAAAATCATTAATAACAAGTTTAGCTATTTAAGTTTCTTCTGTGTTTAGTTTCAAATTATCTGGCAATCTCTGAACACTTTAGTTGCAAGTACTTGAAATCAGCACAGAGACTTACTTTTAAGTTTCTGTTTTGTGATTAGATGGTAAAAGATTTTACTTGAGAAAGTTTTAAGATTCTTGCTCAAAGCTAAATGTGTAACCTTGTTTAGTCCATTTATGAATGTAACTTTAAAAGATTTTGACTAGAGGAACAATTTACAATGTTACTGGGTGCTCTTGATAAGTCTGGCTGGCTTTGTAATTGAATTTTTGTTTTCTGCAGAGTTTCTACTTACAGAAATAACAAGCTTTCTTTAGAGGTATTGAAGCTGATTTAGGATGTCTTAAGTGAATCTATATCTCACTAGTTTTAATTTGAAGAAACAAAACACATTGATTAGTTAAAATTCAAGTGCATTGATTCATTCAGGTTAATCCAGTGGTGTTAGATTTTTACAGTGGTAATAGCACTCTTCATCCTTTCTGAGCTATAAATGCATCCCTCTGGTGAGAAGAATTCCATTAGAAAACTATCAGGAAGGGGAGGGAGGGTAATTTCACTTAAATACTGTCAGAGGATATAGTAAAATTGCCCCTCTCTCCATAACAGTTAACTTAGTGTAGAGGTCAGTAGCCCTATAGCATTAGAACTTCCTGAATCAATTTTCTTCTGAAAACTGTATAAATAAAAGGTAAATGTCCACATGTTGAGACTTGTCCTAATTTCGAAACCAAGACGACTGGAGTCTTGACAATCTCTCTGCAACGGCTCACATCTGGGCTCTGGAAAGCAGCAAGCCTCTGAGTCAGCAGGTCTCAGTGGCACATGATTCCCCTGCATCAACAGGTCTTTGTCCAGTATCACTCATCAATCTTTGTTGCCCTGATCAGACCTGTGGATCTGGCACAGCCAGCCCAAATGCTTCCCCTGACAGAACTTGTTGACCTACACCTGTTTTTCAGCTGAATATTTGTAGGGAGGAGAAAGAACCACCTTCACCTCCTAGAAGTCTCAAGCCTCTAGGCTCCACCATTGCAAGAGTCTCTATGCCTGCTTAAGCATGCAAGCTTGTTCCTCTTCCTGCTCATCTAGGTCTTGGGCTCTTCTTGTCGTGGTTCAGCCCCAGTCGGCAACTAATCACCACGCAGCCGCTCACTCGCTCCCCCCACCCCTGTGGGGTTGGAAGAGCGAAAGCAAGAAAACTTTTGCGTTAAGTACAGTTTAAAAATTAAAATAAAATAGTAATGATAATGATAATGATAATAATAATCATGATAATGTAATAAAAAGGAAAAGAGGGAAAAGGGGAAAAAAACCACAAGCAGTGCAACTGCTCACCACCCGCCGGCCGATGCTGCGGGTCCTGAGCCACGATAGCTGCCTGCCTCCCCAGCCAGCCCCTCCCAGTTATCATACTGGGCGTGACATTACAGGCCGGTTTGAATCCGCTCTCTTGGCTGTGCCCCCTCCCCTCCCGGCTTCTTGTGCCCCCGGCAGAGCGTGGGAGTTATGAGTCCTTGACCTGGCACAAGCACTGCCCAGCAACACCCAAAACATCGGTGTGTTACCAACATTATTTTCCTACTAAGTCCAAAGCACAGCACTCTGCCAGCTGCAGTGAAGAAAATTAACTCTATCCCAGCTAAAACCATGACAGCTCTGCACTTCAGAATTGCCATAAAGAGCCTGTTATCGTCTGTTTATCACCACCACTGGTCCTCTACCTGCTGGCGCAGAGTCTGACTCCCTTCAAGCCATGCTGCTGCCGCCCTCCGTCCCAGCCTCAGGAAGAGTACAGGGTGCTGAACAGCCGTGTCCTGCTGTTGGCTGTGGGTTGAGGCCTCTGACCTTGGAGTCACTCTAGACAGGGGAGGACACCTGTGGTGCCACCATTTTTGTGCCAGCTGTAGCAGTAATATGCAGCCCTGAGCAAAGCCTCTGGGACACAAAGTGCCCCCCCCGTGTCAAGCGCAGCCTTAACTGACCCCTTTCTGCCCGCACGCCTTGCTGGTAGTGCTCCTGGTTGCTGGCGCTTCCCTGGCGGCTGAACTGGAGACTGGATGCAACCTTGTTGTTTCCCCAGTGACATTTTCTCTTTGACAGGCAACTTCTTGCTTATGGCTCCAGCTGCAGTCCACACCTTATGAAGGCTGTGCCTGACACCCACTCCTCCCTCTACAAATAGCCAGTTTTTAATATATGCTAGTTCATTTAAATAAAACTGTTTTGAATAAGTAGCTCTTTTTCTTTTTCACTTCTCTTTAAAGAACATAGGTACACCTAGCAAATAATTTACAAAATAAAAGATCACATAATATTAAAGTGTCCCAAGAATATCCAACAAATGTGGTACAGGATGTGACCTGTCAGATTTACAGCCCTTTGGTTGGTGGGATGTAGGCGGGTCTCAGAGGAGAGCCCTACTCCCTGCTGCATGCCTCTGTTGTAACTCATTATTTGAAAACCTAGTATTTAAAAAAAGTTGTAACTGTTTCTGATGCTTAAAGAGTTTTCTTTTTGGATAGTCTCTTCCACTTTTTTCTTTCTTCATGCTTTTTTTTTTTTTTCTGACCCCCATCTGAAAGGGTTTAAGAGTTAGCAAAGAACTGTCTCTTTCAAAAGGTAGTCAGCTTCCCCATTTTCTCAATAGGTGTAAAAGGGGTAAGATATTACATTTTTTTTCCTATATTTTCAACAGAAGAAGACAATTGAGAGGAACTAACAATGATTGCATTAGAGAAAGTTAACCTGAATTTTGGTCCTATTGAGAATAATGGAAGGAAAAAAATCAGTCTGAAGGAAGGAACATCAAACAGAAGACAGTGTATATTTCAACCTCGCTAAAATAAGGGAATATGGAAATCTATGTAACAGACCATTCAGTGGAATTGCCTAAGGAACGCCCTGCTCTTCAGCCTTATTTAGAAGGAATTTTTATTATAAAGAACATTGAAAGTAAGTGTTGTGGTACAATTTTTTAATCTGATTGTTTGTTTAATCAAGTCTTTCTCCTATTGCCGCTTCAAAAGAAGCTTGACATTTCAGCTACATTTAAATGATTGAATAGAAAACAGCAAGAGCTAACCTGGGCCACACCAAAGTGTTCATCTTACTCCAGCTTTCCATCTCTAGCAAAAGTCACTCTGGAGTTTGTGGATATAGGACGAGAACAGACTGAAGCTTCTCCTCCAGCTTCTGGCAATCCAGAACTTTTTATACCAAATATAATATTTGCATAGGTCTTGATAGACCTATTTGATAGGTGGTACTTGGTGGATATTTAATGGAAATTTACACTATTTATGAGGGCTTTTACCACTTAAGGCAGCTAAAATGTCCTGTGGCAGAGTTCCATATTGTAGTTTCAGGTTATATAAAAACGTATCACTTCTTGTTTTAATTCTGCTGCCTTTGAACTGAATCTCCTATATTTTGTGTTCTAAGAAACAATGAATTCCTGGTCATCTTCTCCTTCATTTGATACATAGATTTGAGACAAATATGTATCAAAGGCTATATGTAAGTATAACTTTTTTATTCAAAACCACTTCAATAATGTTATCTGGTTCAAAAAATAAAAAAACCCAAACCACTCGATTTCTGTAAGGAGGCCAATTTTATAATTACTGTGATGTTAAATTAGCTACCAATTTACTTGTAAAACCTCATCAAATTCAATTTTATCTATGAAAAATAAATGCTATAATTTGGGAAGGATTGCTGTTTTTCTCACACACATCTGTGTGAGGTTGAATCTATTAAGTCTGTGCTTTAACTGCAAAACTGATAGTTAACTGCAAGGGATATGTCCATAATTCTACTTGATTGATAAAAGTCATAAATTTATAATGTCTCTACTTTAGCTAAATAATGTAAAATTCAATATATTCCTGAGAAATATGGAATTAAAATGATTCAATCAATGCATCTGCCCTACACCTCACTTCTCCTGTGCATATGTGAGACAGAGATAAAGTGCAGCTCTACTGGATTCATTAGATTACATTGCTTTTCTCCTCTCCTTGAAAAAGCAGGTTCTACTAGTTGGTGTTTTTTTTTAAACCCTTCCTAGGCTGTCTATAGAAGAAATCCTCTGGTGCAGGGAAGTGTCTTTAGAATATCTCAGATGTGGTCAATCTGCCTAGTCTTGCTCACTTCTGGAGTACTGCTCCACATCTGGCCTTTCATGTAAGACCAATGTTCTTCCAGTCCACGTATGCTTTGGAAATTGCCTGTGAAAGGAAAGGTGACTTCTCCAACCAATTGCAGCTACATAAAGAAGTGAGGAATGGAGGCAGCAGAGATGCAGCTGAGGTTTACCTATTTTACCTGAAGCAGAGCGGGCCAAGTGCAAGCACTGCTTGCAGCAATAGCTTTGGCAGGGGTAAGTTTCCCCTGCTCAGTTCAATTAGGTAGCAACTTTGAAGCCTTATGATTATTCAGATGACAAATTAGCCATTTTTCTGCTAATCAGAGCATTCAAAGAGAAAAGGAATAATGATAGCTGATGATTTGCATTCAGAATGTCTATGGAAGAAAGAATTCAATCGCTTGATAGAAATCTGAAAAATCTATTGTGATGTGTTGTTTGGTGTCTGTGGTTGACAAAATGTGCATTTGTGAGGTCTTGGAAAGCAGCAGCTATTTTTTTGCCTGTAAACCACTGAATAATTTCCACCATAATGAAATGTTCTTCTGGTGGGAGGAAGAGCATAGCTTTTTTGATGTCAGAATTTGGTTCCATAAAACTGAAGTTTGAGAACTATGAACTACCACTTTCCCTATTTTCCCTCTGGTCTTCCCCTTTACTCCACAATCAAGTAAATGAAGCCTGAAATGTGCTGTGTTCTAAAAGTGCATTCTGGTGATAAGTAGTCTGAGCATGACTCATCAGAGGGACCGTGGATGGGAGACAGTGAGGGAGATAATGAAACTGCATACTATTATTTATTTGAAGGGACTGTATGACAGATGCAGAGGCCATTTAACTCTACAGTCCTGTCTTAATGATCCTTGTGGGTCCCTTCCAAGTCAGGACATTCTGTGATTCTATGATTCTTCATTTGGAAGGTGAGGTTTTTTTTTTCCTGATTAATTAGGTGAGAGTGAGCTGCTTAACGACACTGAATTTGGGGGTTTATTTTTTAAAACCTTTCACCCCCTGCAAGAAATATTAGATTGCGAACACCTTTGGTAAAAAAATGGTCTTTATCTTAATTTTGGTTGAAAACAGAAATTTAAATATCTATCATAACATTTTAACTCTTCTAACGTTCACAGCGTTAGCTGTTTGCAAGATGTGATTTCAGCTTGTATAGAGGGGCCTAAATTTTCACAGATGAAGAATATCCTAAGCCTAAGCAGGCTAAAAGAGGTATTTAAAAGACATGTAGACGTGGCACTTCAGGGCATGGTTTAGGAGACACGGTAGTGTTGGGTTGATGGTTGGACTTGATGATCCTAGAGGTCTTCCCCAACCTTAATGATTATACGATTCTGTGATTCTACATAGAACAAAACAAAAGAAACCACTGAAAATCAAAACAGTAAACCTACAGCACCAAGAATAATTGTTGCTGAATAATTGTCTTTGCACAAGCCACATGTGCAAGATACGCTTATATCTTACAAGTTTTATCTCCATTAAGGTGAACATTAAAATGCCTAAATTTCTATGTGTTAATATCCAAGGTCCTTAATTTCTATAATATTTTTAAAATTACATACTTTCTTAGGAAATTAAATTAGTTCAATAGGCATAATCCAATAGGGTGAAATAAGGTGGTTTCTAAATATAATCATCCTGAAAGTAATGGACACTGGGAATTGAATAATATTTTCAGTTGATGTGTCATCTACAAGTTTTCATGAAAAGCAGTAAAAACAAACCACTAAACTAATTAAAATACAGAATGGAGAAAACATTTGCTTGGTACATTTATAATTACTTTCAGGGTGCATAGGTTTCCTGTGCCAGAATCAAATATTCAGAGAACAGTAAAAAAGTCCATTTTGAATCTTATAATAAACATGTAATTTTAAATATCAAACACAAAATCATTTCTGAAATAGGCCTTTCTCCTTTCTCTTTCTCCACAGACTTTTAATGAGAAGGGAACTGTATCCCTTTTATTATTTGATATAAGAATTGTTTACTTTTTTTGTCAGTGATGAGAACTATCTGAACTGTGACTTTATTGATTTGTAACTTCCAATAAGTAAGAGCTGACATGGTTACAGTGTGCTATTAGGTGACATTTATTTATATTTTTTCTGTGTAAATCCCCAAACGCAGAGATGAAGGTCTACGCATATATGTGTCTCTGTGTGTGTAATTTCCAAATCTCTCCTTAGAGTCTGGTTTAAAATTTGTAAATGTGGTAATCTTGTTGTAAGAGTGAAATCAAAAATTATACAGAGACCTATGTTCTCTGCTGGACCATTCCACACTGCTGGAGTTTATCTGTTCGATTAATTTAATTCACCTTTTAAAAACACCTCCAATAGAAATAGGTACATTACTGAAACATCACAGAGAATGCCACTAGTTGGGATTTATTTCTGGAAACTTGTTTTAAGCTAGAATTTCACTTTTTTTTTTCCTTAGGCTTTCATTGCAAATACTCTGTGAACTCATATAGGAGATGCCAGATGTTTAGAAATATTAATATTGCAAAGGCATGCAACTATCCTGCTGTGACACAAAGGCACACAGAGAAAAACCAATGAACAGTGCAGCTAAAACCTTTAGGTTCATTTAAGTTTTATAAGCTCAGAATTTGTAGATGTTATAAAAGAGGCAACAGACAGAGGCATTTTATTGGTTAGTTTTTCATTTCTATAGCTATTCTGAACTTATATGCTTAATGCATTGAGTTAGGCTACTCACATGGGTCTTACTAAAGCCAGTGGAACTATTTGTGGTAAGAAAGGAATATTCATGCCAGTCGATACGAACCAACATGCAGGTCTGTATCTATACTCATATTGCAGGAATCAGAAATTCATGTTTCTAGTGCCATATTGGTAGCCTAAGTGGCTAGTCCTTGAGATACCATTCATCAGTGCTACAAGATCTTCCGTCTTCAGAATAGAATCAGGGATTAGAAGGACTAAAATACTTTGTATTCACAGTCTAGACTGTGACATATTTGACAAAGAATACTGCTGCTATTACATACAGGAGTAGTCATTTTGTGTACAACTTTTCGAACTTGCAGTAGTAGCTTTTGCATTAGCCCCAAATTTAAACAATACCTTTTTTTTAATCACAGAATCCCAGGTTGGAAGGGACCTCAGGGATCATCTAGTCCCACCTCTCTAGGAAGAGCACAGTCTAGACAAGATGGCCCAGCACCCTGTCCAGACGACTCTTGAAGGTGTCCAACGTGGCCGAGTCAACCCCTGCCCTGGGGAGATTATTCCAACGGTGACTGTCCTCACTGCGAAAAATTTCCCTCTCGTGTCCAATCAGGATCTCCCCAAGAGCAACTTGTGTCCATCCCCCCTTGTCCTCTCCATGGGACTCCTTGTAAAAAGGGAGTCTCCATCTTCTTTGTAGCTACCCCTTAAGTACTGGTACACGGTGATGAGATCCCCTCCGAAGCCTCCTTTTCTCAAGGCTGAACAAGCCCAGCTCTCCCAGCCTGTCCTCATATGGCAGCTTCCCAGTCCTCTGATCATCTTGGTGGCCCTTCTCTGCACCCCTTCCAGCCTGTCCACATCCTCTTTTACAGCGGGGACCAGAACTGTACACAGTACTCCAGGTGTGGCCTGACAGCACTGAGTAGAGAGGGAATAATGACTTCTTTATCTCTGCTGGCGATGCCCTTTTTGATGCAACCCAGCACCCTGTTGGCCTCCTTGGCCGCAGCAGCCACTGTTTGCTCATGTTGAGCTTCCTGCCCACCAGGACCCCCAGGTCCCTTCCCACAGAGCTGCTCTCCAGCCAGGTGGATCCCAGTCTGGGCTGCACTCCCGGATTACGTTTTCCCAGGTGTAAGACCTTACACTTGTCCTTGTTGAACTTCATAAGGTTCTTGCTGGCCCACTGCTCCAGCCTATCCAGATCTCCCTGCAGAGCAGCTCTCCCTTCTGTAGCTGGCAGAGTGCTGTGCCTTGGACTTAGTAGGAAAATAACGTTGGTAACACACCGATGTTTGGGTTGTTGCTGGGCAGTGCTTGTACTGGTCAAGGACATTTCCAGCTTCCCAGGCTCTGCCGGGGGCACAAGCAGCCGGGAGCGGAGGGGGCACAGCCAAGAGAGTGGATTGACACTGGCCACAGGGACATTCCATACCATGTAACGCCATGCCCAGTGTGTTACTGGGAGGGGCTGGCCGGGGGGGGGAGGCAATCACGGCTCGGGAACAGGCAGCGTCAGTCGGCGGGTGGTGAGTGGCTGTATCGTTTGTGTTTCTGGGTTTTTTTCCTTTTCCATTTTATTATATTATTATTATTGTAATAATAATAATAATAATTATTATTATTATTTTTATTTTAATTTTAATTTTAGTTTCAATTATTAAACTGTACTTGTCTCAACCCACAAGTCCTTTTTCTCTTCCAGTTCTCTCCCCCATCCCACAGGGGTGGGGGGAGTGAGCGAGTGGCTGTGTGGTGTTTAGTTGCCGACTGAGGCTGAACCACAACACAATGGTATAAAAAATTGTCAGTAACAACTGTTCAAAGAAGTGGAATATGTAGAATTTCAGTCCTTGTTCAGCTCCAACTTTGCTGAAGTTGAAATACAGTAACAAGGAATCTGAGTAGAGCTAACTACCCCAAAGAGGGATTGTCAGGAACTCTTGAAGCAGGTTATTCTGAAATGTGAAAAACAGGAAAGAATGATTAATTTCTCTGGCAGTGGGGATGGATCTAGTAGTGACGATATTAATAAAGGATCAATCTATAACTAAATAAGCTTACTTTTAGTTATGTAACTAAATAATGCTTACTTTTAGAATTTTTAATGTGGATTAAAATGTGGCTAACTGAAATAATCTCCTTTCCAAAGTGGATGCGAATAATGACAGATGCCATTGCTATACAATAGAAATTGCTCAGATCACTGTTGCTGTGATGACGTTGTACTCAAACATCAAAGCCATTAATAGGGAAGAACAATGCTTCCATATGGAACATATACCAGACAAATAGCTAAATGTTTCTTCCACTAATAACAGTTCTTGTGAGAATCAATATCAGGCAAATGCAAATAATTTTTTCCCCCTTAAAATATGTGATCCTTTCAAGAAAATGTTGAAACAATATACTGTCTCTCCATCTTATCAGGCTTAGTAACTACCAATCCTTTTAAACATCCTGGAGTTTTTCAAATTACCTTTTGAACGTATGTATGTTGTTGATTTCTGTGGTGTCCTGTAGCTCTAAGTTTCATAGATTAAGCATGAGGTTTTTTTGTTTCATTTTACATGTGTTGCCTGAGTTTTTAAAAAGGCAACCCTTAGTTCTCATTTCATGACAAACATTGGCCCATTCTCTCTTCCTCACAGGCTTGCTTTTTTTGTTGACTAATGGAGAACCTAAGATCAGTGATGATAAAGCTAGAGTGGTAGAGTGAGACTACCAGCTAAGACTAAGTACTCAGGTTAGTGAGCTCTGGAGAAGCTGCTGTCTACTTAGGCAGCTAAAAAGCTTTGTATCTAATCTCTTGGAACTGGTGTATGCCAAAATAAAAGGCCATATTAGTTAATTTGAAGCTTTGCGCTTTCCATGAAACAGCAAAGCCTTAATACGAGGAAAATACATATATTCTCAGGTATTGAATTAACCCCCAAAAGAGCCAAAATTGGTTGAATACAACCAATTTTTAATAAGGATAAGAGTGTTGAAATAAAACTCATGTGTTCTCCATTTTTAGCAAGTTCAAAGGCATGCAAAATCTCATTGATATCTCTCCTAAATTCATATTTAGTTTGCTTTATCAGCAAAGCATCTTCAAATGCTAAAGAAGTAAAAGTGAAAAATATCTTTGTGCTTGATAATAAATATTATTCAGTAATAGAACACATCAGTTGTTTCTGTGTACATGTAATCATAATGCAGATGTGTGCAAAAATAATCAAAATTCTGACACTTGTGCCTAGTACCCCTACCCCTCTAAACACCCGTAGTCTTGGGGCAGGAAAATAAAAAAGATGCAGAGAAATGATCAACTCTGACATGACAGTTATTGTTGTACTATAGATAGCTAGGAATCATCCCCCTTCTATTATCTTCCCCTCACATTAGCAGGCTCTTCTAAGGAAATAATTCTCCAATAAAGAAGAGCTTTGCAGAACTATATTTTCCTAAATATATTTAGACATATTTTTCCTCCAACTTTTGCCCTTCACTCCGAACTATAGTGCATGGTGTCCCTTTTCTGTATAGAATTTTTCCCCTACAAGGGAGCTTTACAAGGTATTCCAGAGAGAAATTATGGTTCCCCTTTTTCTGCTTGGGAAAATAAAGATATAGAGGTATAGTTTAGGATCATGAAAGGACTCCCATTCATTTATGCAGACAAATTACTGTATCCAGACATACTATTGGAATACTAAAATGAAAATACTACTCTTGCTGTAAATCATCATTTAACATGTTATCATGATGACAAGTTCTGATAAATTCCAGCTATATTTTTCCCTTCCAAAATAAAGGCAAAAAGCAAGAGGCTTTGGAGGTTTTATTTGCTGTTTCTCTTCAAGAATGTTCTAGGAAGATCCTGCAGCAAGCTTTAAATGTACTATGCAGTTTTGTTTAGAATGCATTTATCTTGAAAACTGGTTTCTTGTATAATAAACTAACTGTTTGGGTTTTTTTAAGATTTTTCCCATATGTTTTGCTAGCATTTTTAATTTTCCTATACATTTTACAAGAAGAAAAGTAAAATAAACGTAGCTTGATTATGTTGCTATGCAAAATTTACTATTCAAGGGTGGGAAAAAATTATAGGAAGTAAAAAGAAGAAAAGTATATAAATTGCTCAGTTTCATTCAAGAAAGCAGTTAGATAGTTCATCTAGTCACCGTTTTCCCCAGGTGTGTCATTTAAATACTAAAATATGTAAACCTACAATTACTTAGATACTGAATATTAAAAAGGATAAGAAAATAAAAATAAAAATATTATTTTCGTTCAACAATGTATTGTTCTGTGAAAAAGGCTATTTTAAGTGATTTACTATTAGAATATATACCAAATTTAAGTGATTTACTATTAGAATATATGCCAAATTTATTATCTTGGACACCATGACACTTGATTTTAAATAGAGGGACAAGTTTTATCTTATTTATAAACATGCTAAACTTTTCTCCCTGCACAAACCACCAAAGTATTCTTACTTATAACTTGCCCAAACCAAAAACCCCGCAGAAAGGAAATATACTCTGATTTCCCTTACTTGTCATGTCAGATACAACTATTTTCCACTTTTTTTTTTTTTTCTAAAAATCTAAGCTGATTTGAGAAGCTAAAACCAGGCTGCACATTACAAGGAAACAACCATGGCCCAGATATGATGAAGGGAATTGCGCAGACAAATACCTCTGTAGAACCACCTTAAACTAAAGCAGGTGGTGTATCTGTTGTGGTTTAGCCCCAGCCAGCAACCAAGCACCTCACAGCCTCCCGCTCACTTCCCCGCAGTGGGACGGGGGAGAGAATCAGAAGAGTGGAAGTGAGGAAGCTCGTGGGTTGAGATAAAGACAATTTAACAGGTAAAGCAAAAGCCATGAGCACAAGCAAAGCAAAACAAGGAATTCATTCACTCCTTCCCACGGGCAGGCAGGTGCTCGGCCCTCCCCAGGAGAGCAGGGCTCCATCACGCGGAACGGTGACTTGGGAAGGGAAACGCCATCGCTCCAAAAGTCTCACCTTTCCCTCTTCTTCCCCCAGCTTTATACGCTAAGCATGACGTCATACGGTGTGGCATATCCCTTCGGTCAGTTGTCCCAGCCGTGACCCCTCCCAGCTTCTTGTGCACTTCCTCGTTGGCAGAGCCGGGGAAGCTGAAAAAGTCCTTGACTAGCGTAAGCACTGGTTAGTAACAGCTAAAACGCCTCCGCATTATCAACGCTGTTTCCAGCACAAGTGCAAACCGTAGCTCCATGCTAGCTACTACGAAGAAAATTAACTGTATCCCAGCCGAAACCAGGACAGTAACCTACTTCATTGGTTCTGTCAGAAAGACTTTAGTTTAGGTATTAACTTGTTCACAATCTTATTTTTTTCTCTGGAAAAGGACCTGGAAATGGGACCATAGCAGGATATATATATATAAATTAAGTTATAAATCAGTTTAAAATGCTGGTTTTAGTCATTGGTTTAGAAGATTTTTTATCCCAGTTGTAAACTCAACTTTATGTATTTCAACTGATTTCTCGGGGCAAGGTTTTCCCTCTCTTAATTTCCACTTCAAGATACACAGTTTCCCATTTACACTGTTTGTTATTTTTTATTTTTCTTTTTCTGCTTGGAGAAAACAATTTTAAATTTTTCCTAAAAACAAAATAACAGGTAAAAATGTCTCTTAGCTAAATAGATATTCGAGAAACAGACCAGCAGAATGTCATAATAGCTCGAGGTTCTTTACTCCCTTGCACAATCAGGAAAAAACAAAGCCCACGACTTTCCAGCATCGACAGAAATTAAAAGACTTTAGGCAACCTATGGGATGATCTAGTTTTAAATCCTTGATGTTACAAAGATCCGTGACAGTGGAGTTCTGCGTATCTGTAGACCATGAAAACACCACTAGATGGTGCTCAAGAATACATATACTCCCTTGGATTTGTAAATCCCAAGGACTAAAAGACATAGAGGACTGCATTTATCACGATGCTAAATGGTTTATAACTACTAGAGGCTTACTCTCCGTGGTAAAAACCTGGAAATTACTATAAAGTTCTGGGGATCCTGGTAAGGGAGGAGAATTGGGTGTTTCAGAACTGCATACAAAATAAACAAAATATTCAGTGTTTCCTAACACTAGCTATGCACGTAAGAGTATACTTGATGATAAGGGGTGGCTCCATTCCAGGGGCAATTTTCTTCTCCAGAGAAGGTCAGTCCTATCTTCTTGGTCACCAAAGGTCCTTTCCACTCTTCCTTGCAAGTACTTGGAGCTGTTCAGGCATGTGTGCAAGATCCATTGTTTTTGAAACAATGGGAAAGACACATGAGATTCTCTTGTACAGTGATTATAAGAAGTCCAGGAGGAGAAGTCTGGCTACTGGTCTTTGTTTCAAGAACTCTTCAGTCTTTTAATCTGAGACAGAAGCCACTATTCAGTTCCTGTAAAGCAATAAGAGTCTTCAAGTCATAGCCACTGCTTCTGGTATCTGTATGCTCTAAACACTATGCTACAGAAATAACTTGGAAAACATTTGCTTTCCTTCTGCTTCCAGTGAAGTTTTCTTGCCTTGTAGAGATCTTAGTATTTAGAGGATTTTGTCCACTGGGAGAGACAGTTGTATACCTTCAGGCAATGGAAAGCGGGAGGGGACATAGTGTCATTATAGTGTGTCTTCCAATCACTAAGTTATTATATATGCCAATCACCAAGTTTAAAAAGAAAGCAGCAGCGCCAGCTTCATATGGTATGGGACTCTACTGATTAGGTTTTCTCTGAAAGCAGCTACCAGGTTAAGCCACGCAGGACCATAAGCAGAGGAAATTCTGAACTGTACCTGCTTAGGTAAGGATTTGTGTTAACCAAAACTGACCTGGTTTTGCTCACATACTGTTAGGAATGTGGACAGGGTAAGATCAAATCTGAGGTACTGATGGAACATCAGTCAGAATCTAAGCCTGTGTTTTTAGGTGTCTCCAACTACTTTAGTCCAGCCTAGCCATTAGGTACTGTTTTTGACATTCACCAGATAAAGCTTACTGTGAAATGCCTTATGTCAAATGGTTCTTTCTACATATTTAATGGGATTTTCTGGCTATATGTGACAAATCACCATAGTCAAAATAACTAAGGGAAAACGTATCTATTACTTTTAATTTTGTCTATAAAGAGTGATGGAGGTATTATTCATCCTTTTTGTAGAAAGCGATTATTGACTGTCTCTCACTGAGGAAGTAGAATTCAGTTCAGCTTTCTCAGTGCAAAACCATGTCTATTCTCCTCAGAAAAAATGAAAAGTTTATAGTGGACAATGAACAGCCTATGAAGGAAAGAATGCAAAACAAAAGAGACTGAACCTCTCTTTGTTTTCCTTGTGGAGAATGTCTCTGTCTTAAGAAAAGGGAAACAATAAAAAGCTTCATTGATTGATTTTGCGACTAACAGAATAGCACAAAAGCATGCTGATTGCTTTAAAATGGAGGTGGAGAACTTAATTCAAAGTTGGCTTAAATATATTCAACTTCCACTGAAGTTGGCGGTAAACGAAAACTATGACCCATCAGAGTACCTTACAACAAAAACACGTACGTGGAAAAGCATAAAACATGAGTTACATGGTACTCACGTTTCTATATTACAAACAAGAGTTACATTATACTATATGTTTCTTTTTTACGCTATACTATGGATTTCTCAATATGGTGATACTATACACCGTGTTAAATCTAATTTAGAATTTTAGTAGATCCAGAGTACTTCATGACTATAAGGCCAAGGAAGATGATCTATTGAAACGGCCACTTGAATGAGACTTGGTCTTATCCAGTTTCCATGTGCCTTATATATTTTCCTGCTAAGTTCTACAAAATGGTGGTAATGCTTGCCTTAGTAAAGTGGTGTGAAACCTCCCCATGATTTGGAAATGTAAAATATATCGGAACGATCATGACATGAAGATAAGTTTGCTGTAAAGTGGCAGTGCCATATACCCCAAAGGAGTGAAGAAAAGATTTTTCGACTGTTGTCACAATTTGCATGTATATTCTGAGTAAAAGTCAGCCTTTTTTCATAATCATGGTACACAAATCAATATTATTGTTCTATACAATATGCCAGAATGAATAGTAGTAACACCAGCTTCCTATCACTTGTGCAATTTCTTCAGGGCTATTTTCAAGCTCCAGTGCTCTTCGGTATAGGAAGGTGAATAAGATGTCAGTGGGATAGATTTAGTACATTTAGGGTCTGTGTCATTTATAATATTTGCCAATTCTTGATTAAGCAGATCGACGTGCCCAGGCTCTCAAGGTCAGTTAAATTAGATAAGGATGTGAACAAAGGTGAGGAAGCTATTCTTGAAGATAATGTGTAAGCAGACTGAAAATGTTTCACCTGATATTTGAAAGTACAAATCTCTAGACTAGCGTGGAAAAGGCTGAATGCAACACTGGCCATTTACTGAATCTAAGCAAGATGGATTAGTTCAAACCAAATGGGAAGATATGGAAAAAAAATTGACTCAGCTATTGCTGCAGTACAACCATTTACTGCAGTCTCTTAGCTTTTATAAGTTAGGAAGGCTGTGGCTGGGTCAGTACTTCACTTTGAGTTTAGAAATCTGAGCAACAAGTAGTTGGAACTGGCAGTAGATTTGGTAACATGGTAAGTAGTAGCTTTCCCTGAGTCAGTTCAAAATCATATGATAAAAAAAGTATGTAATTTGTGGTCAGGTACAGCCTCATCTCTCTCTGTCAGAGGAAGGTGTTAAATTCAGTTCTGGATAAATTTAATCTCTCGCTCATTATTTTGCCCCTTTCTGCTGCATTTTGCCTACATAAATTCCTGCTGAGTGCTATAAAATTGTTGCTGTATTTTATCCTGAAAGGATAACTACATCTTTAGCTGTGACTTGAGAATTCTTCATTTGGATACTCATTTACTTCATCAGAGAGTGCTGGAATGACAATGCTTAGCTTTAAGCTTCCACAGTTAAAGAATTGCAACCAAGCAGCTATTGTGAGGGCAGTCATGGTAACAGACAATACAGCAGTATTGAACGTTTTTTCCACACGATAATGCAGCTTCTATAAATTATAGGCGATGGGGTTCAACTCTTTATCATCATGATTGGGCATTCTATAATCACTGGAACACACATTAACAGCAAAGCATATAAAATGAAAGCTGATTAGCCATGAAATACTGTGTTCATTTCATGTTAAAGGACGTTCAGACTGACTAAAATGTCAGTATGTGTGAGATCGGTTTATGAATACCTATGGCTGTGGAAGGAGAAATATGACAAATCAGGAAGCAGCAAGGGAGGTTCTAGCTTAGCTGGAATCATATGGGGCCATAATACATGCTTTACACTTTATTACAATTTTCCAATTAGCTGGCTGCTGGAAAACACCCTCATTTAGTGTGTTAGCAGCACAGTTTGCTGCTGCTGGGTGTTAGAATGCAGAGACAATCACACCATATTGACAGTTTTATGGACAAACAGAGCAGAACCACCCATGTAACCTTTTAATAATTAAAATTTTCTGCTTTTCTAAAATACTTTCCAAGTGTTACAGCAAGTTCAGGACCCTGTTCGTGTCTTGTGTGCTGAAAAGAGTTAATGGTTTACATGCCATTTATAGAAAATCCTAATAAAAAAAAACACTGTGAAAATGACATTGGTGTCTTCCCTTCTCAGTCCCCATATAAGCCTGTAAAGCATCTCTGTCTGGATGGCTTAAGGATAATAAATATATTGTGTAAATTAAAAGAAAAAAAAATTTACAGTCACTGATTATATTTCCAGAATTTACAGAGACTGAATCAGTGCACTGATGTAACTTCTTAATGAGTTAGCCAAATCCTTTTCACCCTTTCTGTCTTGCACTAAGGTTTTTGTTTCTCTGCTGTTTTCTGTTCCATATGTCTGGTATAACTCTGAGACATACACCAAGGAAGGTAAAAACGTCAGGTTGTGTAGGTCACCATGTTTCTATAATACCGTGTACTGATTTATACCAAATAAACATCTGACTAGAATTACTAATGACTGCTGTTGTACTGGAGGCAGGAATCAAAATACAGCAGAGGGTTTTGTTTGCAAAACAAAATACTAGAGGAGAGGAAATAGCAATCAAATACTCTTTCAAATTTCTTCTTTAGCTGACGACAAGAATTGCAACCCTTGATTCAGCTGAATCAGATCCACTAGATGGCTAAAGGGGTATATAAAGGTAGTTTCGGAACTTGGCACTCTTCTGTCCAGATATTATCATCCTTGAGTATTACCTAATGTAAGAAGTATGTATCTATGTTTTGCTAGAAATCTCCATAAGCTTTCAGGGAATGCCTTAAGCCCTCTAAAGGGAGAGTGCAGGATTATGTGCCCTCCTCAACCCAAGGAGCCTCAAAAAAAATATTTCACTCCTGGGAGCTGTGATGGACAAGGAGATCAACAGATCAAAGGTGTTGGCACAGTCTTTCAACCTCACTGGATTTCTGCTCTTTTACAGAAGTAGATGTAGAACCGAGAGAGAGAGATAGTGAATATAACTAAACTGTCAATGAAAAGAAATGTTAATACCTGGAAGTATAGACGAGGACCCCAGCTCTTTAGCTCCATGTCCTAGTCAGTAGGCTCTAGAATCTTATCTCTTGTTTGCTTCTTGCACTGGGACATAGCTTCCCCATGTTAGCTAAACCAGTTTCCTAACATGCTCTCCTGCAGTTGGGAAGAAAAAAAACCACAAATGGAATGCCATCTTTTCAGTCTATAGAGACAATTCATTCCGGCAAATGGAAATGAAGCAAGTGGAGCTTTACACAGGCTCTATTTGTATAAAAACAAAATTTAAAAAAACCAACATAACAAAGTAAAACTAGTGTCTTAGAGGCAAAAGGAAAAATAACAAAACCAACAAACTGACTCCAAAATAAAGAGAATTAAGTTTGTTGGAAAAACCTGTTCTACTACAACACTTTCCTTGAAAATTTAATTCAAAGCTTTTTGCCTGAAAGAAAATTACAGCTCCAAATCAACAATGAATGAAGGGGGAAGAGAGGAATTTATAAGGGCACAAAAGATACTCTGTTAATCTCCCCTAGTTCTGTTAATGCCATTTTGTTATCTGGTTATTCAGTATTGTCAAATCCTTCTCCAACTCTTCCTAGTCAAGTTTTGCTTTTACTAACTTTTGCTTATGCATGTTTTGACCACAGAAGTTTGAGCACTGATTTCTGTGGAACTAACTCTAAAGCCAATCACTCATTTGTGCCAAAATTATCAAAGCAACACAAATCCAGTCATTTTATATACATTTAGTTTAGCATGTCAGCAAATCTTTACAGAAGTTATGGGATTAATCTTTGCTGCATCAATATCTATCCAATGACTATCCAAATATTTGCTAACTTTAGTCTGTATTACAATTTTTCTTAATTTGGCTGGTACAGGTGCCATGTTTATTGGTCTGTTGTTGCACAGATATAATTCAGATCCCTGTTTAAAAAGTATTGTTACATCTCTTACCTTGGTCCTGAGAACAATTTAATCAAGAGGCTATAGAGCAAATTAACTTATTGCAAATTTCACTAATTTCTTTAGCACTGTCAGGTGCGTAGCATCTGAACTTAGCCAGAATTTACACTTTATTCTATTTTTTTAATCTGGTTGTGACTTATGTGTTTTGTTTTGTTTTGTTTTGTTTTGTTTTTTAAGGAATATTTATTTCTAACATGCTCCTTTACTCTGTCGTTTAACTGCTCCTGTAGCTTGTTACATTTTTTCCTGAGATGATATACATAGTTGACACAAGTATAAGAGAGATTTGGAATAAATCTAGGGCCCTGTATTTCTACTAGTAGTTTATTATTTTAATGATTCCTTTTAATTTCCTTTTAACAGACTCCCTAGTTTTGTATCCAGTTTGTCTTTTGGAAGTGATGCTGAATTTGAATGTATTCAGAATGGCCCAAAACTGCGAATCCTAAAACAATCTCTGTGTACTTGTAAGGCTAAAATTAGAGAACTGTTTCTCTCATTACTAATTCTTTGACCTGTTCTCCCGAGGCCCAGCCAAACACAATCAACAGGTCTTTCTGCCAGATACTGCATCATAATTCATTTTAGTAATAATAAAACAATACTTGTCTAACTAGTAGCACATCAGAATGATTAATTCTACATATTTCTTTGTGAGGAAAAGAGGAATCTGCCAAAAAAACCAGCTTAAATAACAAAGCAGCTTTTAAAACATGGTATCTTATTTGTGTTTTTCCAAGTGTGGGTCAAGGCAGAATTAATACATTCTTGATCATGTATACATTTTCGCTTTAAAGTGGCCAGATTTCTCAAGATCTCTGGAAATGCAAGTATCATAATGTGGTGGGTTGACCTTGGCTGGATGCCAGGTGCCCACCAGGCTGTGCTATCACTCCCCTCCTTAACTGGACAGGGGAAGAGAAAAAAAATTTATGAAAGGCTTATGGGTTGAGATAAGGACTCGGAGATCGCTCACCAGTTACTGTCATGGGCAAAACAGACTTAACTCAGGGAAATTAATTTATCACAAATCAAAATCGGAATAGGATAATGAGAAATAAAACCAAATCTTAAAACACCTTCTCCTGACTCCTCCCTTCTTCCCTTGTTCGACCTCACTACCAATTTCTCTACTTCCTCTCCCTGAGCAGTGCAGGGGGACAGGGAATGGGCGTTGTGGTCAGTTCATCACATGTCTGTGCTGCTCCTTCCTCCTCACTCTCTTCCCCTGCTCCAGCATGGGGTCCCACCCATGGGAGACAGCCCTTCATGAATTTCACCAACATGGCATTTCATCAACTGCTCCAGTGTGGGTCCTTCATGGGGCGCAGTCCTTCAGGAACAGGCTGCTCCAGTGTGGGTCCCCCATTGGGGTCACAAGTCCTGCCAGCAAACCTGCCCCAGCGTGGGCTCCTATCTCCATGGGGTCACAGGTCCTGCCAGGAGCCCGCTCCAGCATGGGCTTCCCACAGGCTCACGGCTTCCTTCGGGCATCCACCTGCTCTGGTGCGGGGTCCTCCATGGGACTGGCTCCATCAGACATGGGTGAAGCTTCTAGCAGCTTCTGGCCCCCACCCCCTGTCAAAACCTTTCCATGCAAACCCAGTGACCCATAGCAGTAGTAAAAGCAAAAAAATATATACACATATATATCTATGTGTATAACATGCACAGATGTAAACAAATATACAGATATATAGCATCCTTCTATTAACTTTACATCTATCCAATTATGGCAACGTTACTGGTGGCTATGAAACTTGTTTACTTAAATATATTTGATTCTTTCTAGCCTACAGCATGGGAGTTAATAATAAAATGCTAGTACTACTTCCTAATTAATTCTGGTATGTCATGAGTAGGAAGTCTGTGCTGTGTTAATACTGTTGCTTACTTATCTTACTAAATACTGAAGTTTCTGCCATTCCATTATTTTTTAAAATGTTTTTCCCTCCTCTGTTATCGTCATGCATGTGGGGTTTTTTTGCATGGTATTTTTAGTATTCTACCAATTTTTCTACTTTAACCAAGTTTCTCATTATTTAACATAACCTCAGGTTTTAAGAAATCATAGAATCATAGAATTATTTAGGTTGGAGAAGACCCTTAAGATCATTGAGTCCAACTGTAAATGAGAGGAAATACTGGGTTTTTATTAGAATCAAAGAAGTAGTCAGCCTGGTACAGAGTTCATATGAAAGCTGGCCCTTTGCCAGTAGAACTGCTGTAAATCCTGCTAGATTAATATTCTATCTGGTGGACAAACTGTGTCATTCTGCTTGGACCCAGATTGTGATCACATCTGTTTGACAATTTTCACTTTCCTTCACACGTCACCTTCAACATTTTCTTAGGAAGACACCAGTTTGTTGAAACCAAAGTTTTCTGTGTAAATATTAGTTTCAATAAGAATACATTTTTTGGGAAAATGTGAGACCACTATCTCTCTGCCTGTTAGAAGGTACTCAGTAGCTGGACTAATAGGTATTAAACTGAGATAAGCTGTCTCATAGCCTTAAGGCGGAGATTTCAACCTAGCTGATGACACAAATCCATTAAAACAATTTTTACCTGGTGTACATCTCCCTTAAGAACTCTTGCTGGAGATATTTAACTCTGAATATTTTAACATTCAACAGAATAAATCGAACATTGTTTTTGCTTCAGAGGACTCCTGCCAATGTATTTACTGCTGAAAGGGATTAGGAAACCTACATTATTTTCCTGCAAAGGGGGGAAAAAGAAAGGAAGGCAGACAAAAAAAACCTTATTGTATTTTGAAATCTGCAAAACCAGCCACCATCTGACTGAACTTGTTGTGTAAGAGTTGAAATAAGTAATTCCCCAAAGGAAGAATTCATGTTAATAGAACAGTGTATAAATGCTCATATGAGGGCTAACATCATGACCTAAGCTACCAGTGAGCTTAAACTGTTAAGAGACATATATATACATTTCTTTGGCTATAGTATATTATGGCTCACTTGGGTATGAAAATCACAGGTGTTTAAGTATATATATATCCTTTCTCATTCCAATAACACAGTCAGCATCCCTGTTATTTGTGATTGAATTATAAAGTTAAATGGTTTCTGGGCTGAGTGGTCTCAAACTTTCTTTATGGTCATATGGATTTTTTTTTACTACTGTTGATCCATCATTATCTTCACACATGGTAATGATAATACTACCATTTCTATCCGCAATTAAAGTTATTTTCACACTTACTTAATTCAGTTAGAATTTTTTCTATACAAACTTCCTCTGTAGAAATGTTAGCTTAAATGTAGACTTTGTATTAAATTTGCAAGATACTTTTTTTTTTTGGTAAAATATAATGTCCATTTCACTCTAGCACTGATAGCAAGAATGACAACATAAGCAAAAATTTGAACAGACTCTTCTCTGTATAACAGTATTTTTTCCCTCTAGAAAAATATTGATCTATGTAGAAACACAGCCTGTCATTCTACATTTCTATTTTAAAAGTAGAGGTGTATTAAGAACTCCAGAAATTATTTTAAACTGATTTGAAATACAAATTAATTAAAAAAGATAGATATATTCAAATATATAAAAGTACATATTTATGCATTTTATGTATTCAGTTAATCATTAAAATTCATTACAATTAGCAATATATAAATACAAGATATATGATATTTTAAAAATCTTTAAAGTCCTGTTCAGCCAAAACAGTTGTAAACTTGGCTTACCAAATCTGTACAGGATTGAACATTTCCTGTCTTGAGCCATAGACTTTTATTGGCTAATCATCTATTTTTTTATAATTTATCAATCACATAGGGCTACCAGCCTCCCCAAACAGAAATGTTTTAGAGAAAACCATTGCAAAAATTACAGTGCTAATATTAGAAGAACAGTTCCCAATGTCGTTGACTTTACTGGCTTGTTGTTTGTGTTTCCTTTGGTTTGCTTTCTAGCTGCATTACCAGATGAAACTCCTGCTCATGTGTTTCTCCACTTGCATTGCTCTCTTACTGGCATCTTTAAAATTACTATTCAAACTGTGCCGTAAACTGTCTCAGTAGATCTAGAACAAAAGAGAAAAACCCTGGAACTTTCCAACAGGATGTCAAAAGGAAGTTTTCTTCCCCTGCTCTATTCTGCATTGCTGGTGGATTCCATCAGTCAGGACAGCCTCTCTGGGGAAGGACAGGAGGAGACCCTTTACTGGCTGGCTTTCTTCTTACAGATGAATCACTTAATTCTTCCTAAAGAAGCTTAAAATGCTTTGGGATTTTTTCTCTAAGACAACATATATGAGCATATCTTCTTCATAGATCTCATGCCCTAAACAGAAGCTAGGCTCTAGATTTTTAATAACGTAGTAACTTTCTGGACTTTGCAAATCACAATATGGAAACACTACCATTTCAATAAAGGGTTTGTTTAGATACATCAGAAACACACAATCTTCTTCCTAAAAATACCCAGAAAATTTCAGATGTAATTCAAATTCTGTTTCAATATTTCACAGAGCTATAAAACTTTTTTCTTTTTTTCTTTTTTTCAGAAGTCTTTCTCTTTCCAATTTAGCATGCATAACGCTTGTAAGTTGTATTCAGTGAAAATGAAAAGCTTTACATCTCTGAGACTCATTACTATGTAAATGAACTAACAAGTGTGTGCACAGCAAAACAGAGGCTATAAAAAGTAAAATGGAGTTTAGTTTACCAATATTTTGCAAGTGTTTTAACAGCTTGCACAATTAAGTCTGGAACTATGGTGAATTGGATTTGCGTGTGTATTTTTATCTGTTTGATTGACAAAATTTTTCCTTTGTTTAGTTCTAATTACTTTTTTGGGTTACTTTCAAGTTGGAAATTTGCATCATGTATCATTGCTATCCTATATCACATGAGGATATATCCATATGTCCAGTTGCTTGGCTGTCAAGGACTGGGGAACAGAGGAAGTACACAAGCCTATCAAAATCCAAAATGTTGTCCAAGAAATCTAAGTCTGGAGGAAATCACATTTCCCAGCTAACACATTTTGAGAGAAAATTCGTAGCTACAGAGAGGTATGCCCTCCGTCAGGCTGAGGATGGACTGAAACAGCTTTGTCTGCTTCCGTGGGTGTAATTCTCTAGGTTATGGGCTAATATCAAATGTAGATATGAGAACATGACCTTGTTTAAATAAACATTTTCATCACCCTGTGGTAAACAGAATATAGGCTTTGCGTCAGAGTGCTCAAGGATTTCAGGCAGTGTAGCAGCTAGAGGGCGATTCCTGATAACCAGACATAGATGCCTATATATGACTGAATCATCCAGACTCTTAATTATTGAATAGAAAAAAAGAACATGTCATCCTAGAGTAGGCTTCTGACGTATGTTAGGTAAACTGCTTTCTAAACTTTCATATTTTGCTCTTGAAGCAGAGGATAATGTCTATACAGCAGTGTCCTGGTTCCAGCTGGAATAGAGTTTTCTTCATAGTAGCTACTTTGGGGCTAGGGTTTGGATTTATGCTGGAAGCAGTGGTGATAATGCAGGGATGTTTTTGTCACTGCTGAGCAGTGCTCACAGCGTCAAGGCCTTTTCTGCTCCTCACCCCACCCCACCAGTGAGGAGGCTGGGGGGGCACAAGAAGCTGGGAGGGGACACAGCTGGGACAGCCCATCCCAACCAACCAAAGGGATATCCCACACCATATGATGTCATGCTCAGCACATAAAACTGGGAGAAGAAGAAGGAAGGGGGGAGGTTTGGAGTGATGGCATTTGTCTTCCCAAGTCACCGTTACACCTGATGGAGCCCTGCTTTCCTGGAGATGGCTGAGCACCCGCCTGCCCATGGGAAAGAGTGAACAAATCCCTTGTTTTGCTTTGCTTTTTTTCTGATTCTCTCCCCCATCCCGCTGTGGGGAGAGTGAGCAAACATCTGTGTGGTGTTTAGCTCCCTGCCGGGTTAAACCTCCGCAGTCCTTTTTGGCATCCAGCATGGGGCTTGAAGGGTTTGAGATAGCAACAAGTTTGATTGGAATGTGCTAAATAAAATATATAGCTGTTATTGCTGCTTAGCTATTAATTGGCAGGCCCCTGTGCTTGCCGTGGGGCTTGCTTGCCTTACTGTATATTAGAGTCTAATGCTCATTAGTGGCTGCTTTTTGCTTTCGCCGCTTGCGGTATTGCTTATCAGAGTAAGAACTCTTCTATGCCTGAGAACTTTTTGATAACAGCAATGCCTGTGTGCTTGGGCTGGCAGATGGCCAGGGCATCACTGCTGTTTCTGTGCTGCTGTACTGGACGGGCTGGAACTCCAGTGTCAATTCAGGTTGAAGGGACTGTGACCCGTGGATGAGTCCAAATGGAAGCAGGACACCGCAGAGCATCTGTGGCCATGAATAAGACCACATCAGTACAGGTACATCTTGAAGCATCTGTGGCCGCGGTTGTATCTGTGCTGCAGCAGGCATACCTCTGAAGGGATTATGATCAAAGGATAAGTCCATGCTGGTGGCTGTGCATGAGTTCATGCTGGAACACCTCAAAGTGTGTGGCTACCGATAAGCCCTCAACAGAGGAGGTATGCCCCTGGAGGGACTGCAGCCTTCGGTAGGGCCATGTTGGAGCAGGTTTACTTCTGAAGGGACCATGGCTGTGGGTAAGGCCACGCTGGAGCAGGTGCTCCTCAAAGCAACTGTGGCTCTGTATAAGTCTATGCCGCAGAAGGTGTACCCCTGAGGAGACTGTGGCGCATGGATAAGGCTCCACTTGGAGCAGGTACAGCCCTAAGGGACTGCAGTGTGGAGAAGTCCAAGCCAGAGAAGGAGCAAGGGAGGAGTTCATTGCAATGTTAAACCCTACGGTCTGGCCCAAAGTGACCACAGGTGAAGATTGTAGTGGAAATACCTTTAAATTGTGTAACCCATGATTTGACTTGCATGGTATAGGAATTACTGTAGTAGGAACCACCTGAACCAACAGAGAACACCCTTACAAGAAGCAGGGCAAATGCAGCAGTGACCCAACCTGAGCCGGCTTTGGTGCCCGATGACTCCAGTGGTGAGTGAATTTCTTGTTTTGCTTTGCTTGTGTGTGCATTTTTTTGCTCTACCTATTAAACTGTTTTTATCTCAACCCATGAGTTTTCTCATTTTTACTTTTCTGATTCTCTCTCCCATCCCAGCAGGGGGGAGTGAGTGAGTGGCTCTGTGGTGCTTGGCTTCTGGCTGGCATTAAACCATGATAAGTAGACATCTGAAGTCCAGTGAGATTAATCCACACTAATTTCTAGATCTCACAGAGGCTTAGCTATAAGAAATGCTCAGCTGCTTATACTGACACAATACTAGGCACGTGCCAAAATGGCACTATAGGGAGTTGATGACATTAAAGTCAAATATTTGGCACTTCTGTGCTCACATGGGTTGTGTGTAAGCAAACAGGTATTTTATATCGCAGTCCTTTTACTTCATTCTATGCTTTGCTGTAGGCACCTAAGACATCTTCTAGATATAATTCTAAATATTTTGTGAAGTTTTTGTTTATGTTTTGCGTACCATCTCATCATTCTTACAAAGAAAGAGCACTTTTCTTATGGAAAGTAGCACCATTACAGTATCAGTAAACAAGCAAGTTAAACTGATTAATAAGTAGCTGTCAGATCTCAAATATAAGTGTCATCTGGGATCTTTCCAGGTGCAACCTAAAGACATGTTTGTATATACAACTCATAGTGATAATAACTTTGAGTGACTTAAGGATTGACACAATAGCAAGTGTGCAAATGAAAAAAAACATGGCATAAAAATGAAATGAAAATTTTTATCAACTGAAATAGCTAACAAAAATGTTTTAAAAACCAAATCTAAAGTTATATACCTAACCATAAGAAATATAAACAACATCTAATACATCCTGAAAAACAGAGGCTCAGAAAGATTCACAGTGGGCAGGTAATTCAACAATAGCTCCTAAAATGAAGACATAACAAAAAGGAATAATATCATCTTGGAGGTGCAAATAGAGACTAGTGAGTAGGGATAGGGACATTTATCCTTGTAGATGGGTAAGCTTATAGTAAAGCGCTTTATATAGTACTGATGTTTGCATTTTAAAGTGGACACCAGCAGAAATACAGAGAATTATAATATTTGACAGCAAGAGATACGAAGAGATCAGTCTGTGTAGTTTATTGAAAAGAATTTTGAGAGTTGACATGATTACGTTGTGTAAGTGTGGGGGAGAAAGCTGAATACCAAAGGACCCTCTAGTCTAACAGGAGAAAATGTAACAGTTTTCGATAGATCATGCCAGAGAAATTGAAACTAAAAATGAGGAGAGCTGATTAACTCCTGGAACGAGCTACCAACGTGAATGCAGAATTCAGTGTCTCTTAAGGATTTCAGTTAAGGTTATCAGTCTTGGTAGGAGATATGTGCTAGTGAAGTGCAAGTTAAAGTGGAGAAATTTAAGGATCTCTGCCATGTATATTAAGTCAGATTAGATGATCAAAAAGGTTCCTTCTGGCTTTAAACATACCTGATGCAAAGGATAGGAATGCCTATGTTAAAGTAACAGCTTCCTGTCCTGACAAGTATTTTTGTGGCCTCCTTGAGTTACTAGGGTTCTGTACTGGTGCAGTTTCAGTGATGATTTACCCTTAATTGATAACCTACATTCTCTGGTATTTCTATCAGGTATGTATCACTGCAGAGCATTTTAGTAATTCCTCTGGTGTTTAGAAAAGCCCAGCAGCGGTTGAATTTTTACATTAATTTGTTGTGAATCTATTTTAACATCCTCTAGGTACATTTCTACAACAAAACAAAACACTGTTTTATCTAGTTCTGTTCTTCTATGTTAGTCTATTGTCAAATCGACTTCACTTTTATCCTAGTACAAAATATTTAGCTGAATATTAGGAATCACTGTCACTATATGTAACACTATAAAGTGTTAGCTATTCCTAGTCCTAACCACAAAAAACAAAACAAAACAAACCAACCAAACAACAACAGCAAACCAAAACAAGAAAGAGCAATGTGCTGCTGAGAGGCACACATCTAGTGACAAGATTCCCTGCACAGGCTTTGTCTCACAAGTGACCTAATCTGTCACAAAAGATGAGACAACAAGTAACCTTTAGAGTTGTGTAAGGGACTGGGGACCCTTGCAAATGGAGAATGACATCTTTTAAAACTCACAGGCCTTTTAAAGGGAACTTGATGGTTTGCCACTGTGGCATTGTGTCATAAGGGAAAAATATCCCTTGCCAAAAAAGTTGCTCCTGGTGCCAGTTCTACAATCCCATATTTTGGAGACTGAAAAAGAGAGTGTAGAAGGCCTAGGGAAGATTCCACTATTAAGAATGGCCATTGCCTAAAACTTTCCTGGTCAAATTTTACAACTACTAGCTGAAGCCCTTTTATCTGTTTTCACGTTATGGTATTAAATGGGAGGGAAACAGTTCAGAGGTAGTTAGATTTCGGTAAAGCAAACTGAACATTCTTATTGTATTCAAAGCAAATAGGAAGCCTGGGAAAGCACAGTGAGCAAGGAGATTTTGTGTTTTGCAGAAGGCTTATACATTTTCAGAGCTTGAAATGTCTTCAGTTCTGAAACAAAACCCTGATGAGGACACTTGCCATGACGAAATCTGGTAGGCACGGTTCAAAAGATGGAGTGAAACTACTGAACTTGCTGTGATGCATTTGGTGGCCCGTGTGACTGTTTCCTTCCAACCACAGGCTCAAAGTCCAGGCTCCAGTACAAGTCGTGCATGGGAGGAACTGACTTTTCAGGTATCTGTGTCTCCCTTGGAATAAAAAGAAAACATCCCAGTTTGTTGATGGTAGGGGTTTGTTCAGATGACATCACAGGAAGGAACAGAGAATAATGTTTTTCAAGGTTTACTTGCTGTTCTTGCTGTGTGGATTTTTAATTTGCCCTGAAAAAAGGCTACAGTTCTTGCTATAACATATATATAAATGATTTGATGACCGTTATGTTTGTACATGGCAGATAATAGCATATCTTTAACTAAAAATATTGATCTCAATTCCAGGCAGAATGGCTTGGAGAACTGTTTGAGTTGCTAACCAACATAGAATTGTTTAGTTTAGTCATGTATGTCCAATTGTATATATATAATAAATAGATATAAATATGCACATAGACCATTTCAGTACATGATTTTTATCATTCTTCAATAGAAGTTAACATGATTTTAATTATATAGGCTACTATATAGGGATAGCAGAGAAGTGAATACAAAAATATGTGTATAACATCTGCTGGGTATGCCAGTACTGTTAGCAGAAAACATCTAAGTCCATTTATATGGACTAAGTCCATTTATAAGACTGTTCCTTATTTGAAAAAGTGGTTGGTGTATTTTTTATTGAAGCTGTCACTAAATGATGTTTAAAAATTTAGCACACATAAATATTTTACTAGAGCTCCTAAGGTCTCCTTATCTTGGTCCTGAAGAAATATTAGTTACTAAATTGATGAAAAAATTCCATAAAAGGACTTATTAAATAAATCCAAAAGTACATATTGTTTCAGGGAAGGCAAACGCCAATACTAATTGCTCTGTACAGTATTTCTCAAACGTACATTAAAGGCAAACGAATTAAACATTTTTCATGCTGATAAGGCTTCAAAGCAATTTACAGTTCATCTTAAAACAGGAAATGCTCAGCTTTTTTGGTTACTCTTTCATGCTTCTTTTTTAGAACCATACCCGACTCAAAACTGCGTAGGGCTTCTTACCTGAAATTTAACCTTCATACCATCACAGATGCAGATTTTTTAGAAATTGACAGTTACTTTAATGGATGCAAGGAAATGCTTTGGAAAGATATTTTTTATCTCAGTTCAAATTCTTGCCTCTGGACAGCTAGATTGAAAAGCTTAATACTGAAAGAAATACCGAAAACCAAAGAACAGCAACAGAAGCTCTACTCGATCTCCAGAATAAAGTTAGAAGGTGTGTTCAGAGGAAAATAGACTAGTAGACCATATTCTAATGTAAATATAGTCCTAAAGTCTGATAAAATACTTATCTTTAAGATAAGCAGGTTATTTCACATGGTTGTGAAAAAGATTTTTTTTTGCTGCATTTAAAAAATCATTTTATAATAGGATTTTGATATCACAGTTCCATGAAGACAGTCCCAGTAAATTTTACTGTTGCTCAATAAAATGCATGACATATCAATGGATTTTACTCTGAGTTTTAAGAAACATTGTTTAGAAGACGCAGTTCAGAGCTGTGTAAGAACTTTAAACTTGACTGTAATACTGACAGCAGTCTTTATTTTACCTGAATAGTTGTTTAACAGAACAGCTATGAACATATTTCAAAATTTCTGTGCTTAATCTGCAGCATCTTTAAACACAGCCAAAGTATATTTGTCTGTTTACACAAATGCTGAACTTACCAGTGATCATTCTGCTGCTAGTCGCATGAAGGACAGGTACATTTTGGTTTGTCATTTATTGTTTTTAAGGCAAAACCTGCCCAATTTAAATATTGACTGCATTACAGTGATGTTGCAGTAGTTCACCATGAAAACATAATAAGCTTCCTTTCCTTTGGTGCTATTAATTTATTTTTGACATTTAGTTTCGAGCTGGATCAGCTTCCTAAAGGAGCTCACCCCCTAGTCTCAAAATATGTGAATATTGGCAGGAGGGAGAGGGAGAAACCAAAGAGGCTGAGAGTAGTGAAGGAGAGTGGTATCACAGTGTGTTGGATATAGATGACATTAAGCTGAGATGGAATTACACGCTTAATTTCCTGTACTTGATAGAACTCATCTCTGATTCCAGGTCAACACCCAGCATATGAAGGCAGCCTGCCGTTTGCAAAGTGTAGATTATACATGACAATGACTTTTATATTAGTTGTTCTGCTATACAGTTCTTTTTCCTCGTGTTAGGAAGATAAATATTTATGACAATAGAAGTAGTTTTCAGCCCAGTACACTTATTAGCTGAGAAAAATGGGGAGAGGAAGGTAGATGTTTATTTTCCTTTACCTCTCATGAGAGCGCACGTTTTTGAATAGAAACGATTCAGCTTCAGTGAAATGCTGAAAGTCCTGGTGAATGGAATACTTCACATCTTATAAATTACTTCTCTGATGTAAAATAATTATATAATGATTTCTTAAAAACCAGTGACTTCAATAGTTTATTGGATGTGGGACCAAGTATATAAGATAATATTTGTAAGATCTTAATATAGCTTAATAAAGAGTAATTAGCAAAATTCCTCTGTACTTTCTGCTTCTTCATGATTAAAGAAATGACCTGTGTATTGATAGAACATAACTCTAATAATTTTCATGTTGGACGTTTAAAGTAGGCAATATAATTTTAAAATCCCTTTTTTTCTGTCAGAGTGAATGACTAGTACATTATCAGTACAAAGTAGATTTATTTTGTAATGCTAATAATATAACAAAGTAATACAGTAGAATAAAGTATGTAAGCCCTTATTTTGCTCTTTCTTAGTATCATACAGTACCCAAATATAATTTATAATTAGATCAGAGATCTTCAAGCAGCAAAAAGGGATAGAATTGTCCACTTCAGGACAAATGGATCTTTCCCAGGAGTAACTCAGTCTTCTGGTCTTATTTTACAGTTTC
Source organism: Phalacrocorax aristotelis (assembly GCF_949628215.1). Taxonomy (NCBI): domain Eukaryota; kingdom Metazoa; phylum Chordata; class Aves; order Suliformes; family Phalacrocoracidae; genus Phalacrocorax; species Phalacrocorax aristotelis. The sequence continues at coordinate 6,807,384 of NC_134284.1, read as the reverse complement.
AAATCTAAAACTATATATTTTTTAAATATATCAAGAGAGAGTTTTTAAATATATTGAGAGAGACAATAGTATTGTCACCATTTATCTTTCAGGGAAGGAATACATAAAAGTCCTTTTGTTTATTTTGCTTGACCTTATAACAGATGACCATCTGGATAACTGTTGTGCACGGTGCCAAAAAAGCCGTTAACTACTAAAATAAATAAATAAATGTAATTAAAATGAAAAGCTGCCAAGAGTGTGTAATCACAGGTCTCAGTGTCAGCTCTACAAATACAGGTCAAATATTGATTGTCAAGAAGCTTATCTTGCATAAATGTCTTGCACTAGGAGGGAGAACACCCCCACTCTTGATTCTCCTCGCTCACATAAACATTTTACACTCAGTTTTATCTAACTTTTGCCTGACTGGGGGGGTGGAGTGTATGAGTTCCTTTTCTGTTGATGTTACTATTATAGACAGGTGATTTAAACAGTAATTCAACTTCTGTTCTCACTTTACTCATCAAGACAGTTTAATTCTCGTGATTTCATTTGGAATTGCAAGTGCCTGAAAGAACTGAAAACCAGGCCGCAATCTCTCTGAGCCTTGTCTGCTTATCTGAAGGAGTACTGTAATGTAAAATAGCTAGGGTAGGTTCAGGGACAAGCTGTAGCTTTACTAAGCTCCAGAACACCCTGGGTGAAATGCTGTAAAATGTACTGAAGTGCATTCTGCTTGCTGGCTTTAGTGATTTTATTTGTAGTATCCAGTTCTTCTTGTTTAGCCTTTGCTAGGAATGGAAGTAGCATTTGCTTTCCTTTTTGAAAATAGTTTTTCTTGCGGTTTTTGGTATTGATTTAGAAAATGCAGTTTTTCAGTAAAAAAACCTAGTTTCTCTCTGATTTTTAATAGTGAACTCTTTGAAAAATAAAAAAAGACCATGTATGAAGAAAATTGTTCTTTGTTTTACTTTCATTATCTGATAATCATAGAATAATAGAATCCCAGGTTGGAAAGGACCTCAGGGATCATCTGGTCCAACCTTTCTCGGCAAAAGCACAGTCTAGGCAAGATGGCCCAGCACCCTGTCCAGCTGAATCATAGAAGTGTCCAAGGCTGGGGAATCCAACACTTCCCTGGGGAGATTATTCCAATGGTTGATCGTTCTCCTTGTGAAAAATTTTCCTCTTGTGTCCAGTTGGAATCTCCCCAGGAGTAACTTGTACCCATCACCCCTTGTCTTTTCCATGTAACTCCTTCTAAAAAGGGACTCTCCATCTTTTGTAGCCACTTTTTAAATACTGGAACATGGTGATAAGGTCTCTCCTAAGCCTCCTCAAGGCCAAATAAATCCACTTCTCTCATCTTTTCCTCGTATGGCAGGCTTCTCAGTCCTTTGATCATCTTTGTGACACCTTCTCCAGCCTGTCCACATCTTTTTGTATAGCGGAGATCAGAACTGAACACAGTATTCCAGGTGTGGCCTGACAAGTGCTGAGTGGACTGGGGTAATGACTTTGTCTCTGCTGGTGATGTCCTTATTGAAGTAACCCAGCATTGTGTTGGCTTTCTTTGCTGCAGTAGCACACTGTTCACTCATATTGAGCTTGTCCACCAGGACCCCCAGGCCTCTTTCCCACCTGTGCTTACTCCCGGATTATTGTTTTCCCAGGTGCAAGGCCTTTCATTTGTCATTGTTGAACTTCATAAGGTTCTTGTTAGCCCACTCTTCCAGCCTATTCCAGGTCTTCCTGCAGAGTGGGTCCCCCTTCCAAAGTGTCCGCTTCCGCACTTGGTATCATTGACAAACTTCGTCAGGGTGTATACCATCATCATCCCATCATCCAGATCACTTAGGAAGATATTAAACAGCATTGGGCCCAATATCAATCCCTGGGGAACCCCACTTGTGACAGGTCGCCACTTGGAAAAGGAGCTATTTACCACCACCCTTTGGGTGCGGCCTGTCAGCCAGTTCCCCACCCGCTGCACAGACCCCTTGTCTAGACTGCAATGCATCAGTTCCTCTAGGAGGAGGCTGTGGGAAACTGTATTCAAAGCCTTGGAGAAATCCAGGTAGACAATGTCCACTGCTCGCTCCACATCAGCTGAACAAGTTACTTTGTTGTAGAAGGCAATCAGGTTTGTCAAGCACGATTTCCCGTTCATGAATCTGTGCTGGCTTTTCCTAGTCATGTGCTTCATTTCACCTGTGATAGCTCCCAGGAGAATTAATTCCATAACTTTCCCAGAGACTGAAGAAAGACTGATGGTCCTGTAATTTCCTGGATCCTTCTTAAAGCCCGTCTTGTAGATGGGGGTGACATTAGCCTTCTTCCAGTCTTCTGGGTTGTCCCCCAACATTCATGAATTCTCAAAAATTATGGAGGGCAGCCTCACAATGTCAGCCAGTTCTTTTAACACCCTCATGTGGATGTTGTCAGGGCCCATTGATTTGTAGGGGTCAGGCTGCTGTAATCATTCACATACCAACCTTTCTTTCACTGGCAGTGGGTCTGTGTTTGCATCAACCTGGAGTTTTGTTTCCAAGGCCTGGGGCCCAACAGTGCTGGTAAAGACAGAGGTGAAGAAATTATTGAGAGCCTCTGCCTTTTCAGAATTGTTGGTGACTATTTCACCTGTCCTGTTTAACAGTTAGCCAATTTTTTCCTTCTGTTTCTGCTTGTTATTTACATACCTGAAGAGCCCTTTCCTGTAGTTTTTGACATCTCTGGTCAATTTCAATTTGAGCTGAGCTTTTGCTTTTCTAAATACCTCCCTGCATGTCCTGCCAATGCCCTTGTACTTCCCAGCAGATATTTGCCCACTTTTCCACCTCTGAGGTGCTTCTCTTTTGGTTTTGAGCAGACTCAGAAGCTTGCAGTTAAGCCAAAGGGGTCTCTTGCTCCACCTACTTCCCTTACCTTTAAAGGGGTTGAATGGTTTTTGTGTTTCCAGGAGAGCGTTCTTGAAAAACTCCCAGCACTGGCTAGCTCCTTTATCCTCCATAGAAGCTTCCCACAGAATCCCTCCCAGCTGAGCTCTGAGAGAGCTGGTTTACTCTTCTAAAATCTAAAACCTTTGTCTTAGTACTAACCTTCAGCATGCTCAGCAGGATCCCAAACTCCACAATGTTGTGATCTCTGCAGCCAAGGCTAGCACTAACTGAGATATTACAAAGCAGGTTTTCTTGGTTTCCGAGTAGCAAGTCCAGCGGTGCCTCATTCCTGGTTGGCACATATAACATTTGTCTCTGCGTTGCAGGAACTTGATGGATGGCATGTGATCTGCTGTACTGTCTTCCAAAAAATTATCTGGGTAATTGAAGTCACTGATAAAAACCAGGTTCTGTTGACCCAAAGTTTGGTTATGTGACCCAAATATTGCTCCATTTGCCTTATTGTCTTAGTTTGGAGGTCAGTAGCTGATGTATACTATAAGATCCCCCTTGGAGATGATCTCTCTGATCTTGACCCAGAGGCATTCGATAGGGCTTCCACAATCACTGTAGCTGACTTCTATACATTCAAGGTTCTCCTTAACATAGAGCACATTTTATCCTCCTCCTCCTTTTCTTCACTGCCTGTCTTTATGAAACAACCTATAGCCATCCATCATGATCCTCCACTCACGTGAGTTGTCGCATATGCTTGAGGTGGTTGGTCTTCTGGTTCTTATCGTTGGAGGCAGATAAGGAACATTTGTCACTGCTCTGGTTGGCCTGGCTTATTCCCCAGTTGGTTGCAATGGACCCCACCCCCAAGTCCTTCAGTTTAAAGCCCGCCTCACCAAATTGGCCACCAAAGATTCCCTGGCCTCTTCTAGTCAGGTGGATCCCATTCCTCCCTAACAGGCTATAGCCATCAAAGAATGTCCCGTTGTCATAAAGGCTAAAACCCTCATGATGGCACCAGCCACAAAGCCAGAAGTTGATTTGCATTATACATCTATTTCTCATTGCACCCTTTCCTTGAACTGGTAAATTAAAATAAAAGATAATTTGGGCACCAATACTTTTCTCTTGCACCCCCAGGGCTTTGTAGTCTTCCTTGATTCTGCCCAGGTTCCAGCTTGGAGCGTCATTTGTGCCTTCATGAAAGAGTATCAATGGATAGTGGTCTGTGCTCTTAACAAGTTGTGGCACCCTCTCGGCAACATCTCAGACCTCACCTCCCAGAAGGCAGCATGCCTCTTGTGACTCCCTGTCAGGCTGGCGGATGGGTGCTTCAGGGCCCCTTAATGGAGAGTCGCACTCTACAAGCGCTCTTTGTTTCTTTTCGCGGTATCCACTGTGTGCTGCTGGTACAGTTTCTTCCTGCAGACCTTGCTTGCGGGTGTCTACAGCTGTTAAGCTTCATATCTGGTTTTGGTTGTAATGCTGGAGGGTGGGGACTGAAGCAGAGTCCTGCTTTTGTGGGTCACACTTTTCTCTGCCCCTTCTAATCTTACAGAAAACCTCAAGGTTTAAAAATGTTTCTAAGACTATGCATTAGATAATGCTTATCAGTTGTCATAAAAATTGCTGCCCCTACTTCTTCAATGGCAGGCAGCCCACAGATCGAACTTTGCTTTGTAACAATACAGTGAGGTTTCTGAAAGGTACGTGATTTCACCGAGTGGGACCCCTGAATTTTCTTAAAATCAGGTTCCTTTATAAAGTCTTAAGTTGGTCCAAACTGATAGCAAGTGAGGTAGCCAGTGTATCTAGTCACCTTAACACTCTGGGTATAGCTGAAGATTAGACCATTCAAGCTTTAGCCACACATTTGAGCCTAGTGGTTTTATTGCTTGTATCACTAATAAAAGAATAAAGGGTTTGGACTGTATTAAAGTATCTTTTAATTTCCCATACTTAACTGTTACAACATGTTCACTATTGATTAATGTAATTTCTATTTTGTATTCCAATTTTTCTTCATGTGAAAGCTGTTTTGAAACTGAGCAGCGAAACCTGAGCTCTTAGAAACAAACCTGCATTTTCCATAAAATGCATGCCTAGAGAGGACTTTATGAAAATTTTTCTCCCTGAAAAGCAAACTCTTTTGGCTCACATGCTTGCAATCATTCCTGATGTTTCTCCTGACAATACCTCAGATTGTTACTGCTGACTCTATATGTTTGATTATTTGGATACCTGTCACGCATAACTGGAGGGTGGTTGTAAAAAAAACAACACAAGATTAATCAAAATAGGATTACAATTTTCTGCAACACCTGTTCCAGCCAGCTGCCTCTGACTGTTGTGCCGGATTCCCTGAGTCCTCCCAAATTACACAATAAAGTAATTTTGAAATCAATGGCCAGTCTATTGTAGTTTTGCCAGAATAGGTGCTGAATAACAAAACTGTGAGATCTTTGAAATATACACTCAGGCTACTGCAAAAAATAAGAGGAAAGACTTGATGATGAAAAATAAAACACCCATTTTAAAAGTCTGAAAATCTTGTTTGCTCTGAGACACTACAACTGCTATTCCGACTACCCAGGACTCTGTAGAGAGAGGATTATCTTTATAAGTGAGTCCTGCTACTACCTGATTTTTTTTTTCAGGGTTTTTTTAATTCTCTCTTCCTGAAAAAAATGCCTTTAGTATCAAGAGTTATGCTTCATATATGTTCAGCAGAACTTTGTCCTCACTGTGGGGAGGAATGTTCCTGCAACATCTGTGAAGAATATCCTTCAGGCTGATTGTTTTTCTTCCTAGAGGGATGAGTTCCATTATTTTTGTATATTTTTCTTTTGGCACACAAAATCCCCATAAATATAGGCTCTGTATCTGGAGAGTGGCAACAGTGTATCTGCACAAGAGTAAAGATAAAAAAGAGCAGACAATGTAGGGGACAGGATGTGTAACAGATTCCTCTAAAATCTTTGATTTGTGGGAGAAAATAATCTAATTCTTTTTATGTGTCTCTTGAGTAGTCCCAGACAGAATACTCCCTGCTAATTATTTCCTCTCATAAATCCCTAGGTTTCAGTTTTCTTTTGAGGGATGCAATGAAATACCATAGTAAACATGTAGATCTGCCACGGCATTCTAAAGATATGGTAAAGTGCTGCACAAAAATAGCTAGGCAGATTGGTTGTTTGCTTCAGATTCTGGAAAGTTCAGGCACTGTAATCTGGTGATTTGAAGTCCCAACAAAAGCTCCGGCGTTGTTTCTTGATGCAGAAAGGATCTAGGAGGACCTTCTTGGTCCCTTGTTGAGAAAAATGACACCAAGTTGCCTGAATCTCCTCTGTACAAACCTAAAAGAAACAGAAAATTTTAAAGGCACAGTGTGATTATTTTCTAAATGACACAACACAGGGTTTTTACATCAGAGAGGTTCTGAACTGCATCCTGGAGAATAATTCATCTTTAGCAGAGTGCGAATTTGCTGAATGTAAGATTTGTTTAACATCTAAAGCTCTGCTGTCTCGATCTCTGTTTGCAGTTTGCTTGCTGCCCAAATTATTCTCAGTGACACTCAGCCCATCTCCAAAGAAGTCTTATGGAGCCCTGTAATACAAGTCACATGAGTATTTTACTATAAATTAAATTTTACTGCTTCAAGTTTTGTTTAAGTTTATTAAAACAGAGAAAAATTAATGCATACAGATGAGCAACAAATGATACAAACTACAGCATATCTGTATGTCGCATGTGTTCAGTATAGCAAATCCTATGGAAATGCAGTTAATTATGTTGCCAGAGATTTGCAGGATAAATTTTATATCTAATTAAAAGTTCCTTTATAACCTTTCAGTCCCTATTATAATCATAAATGAGCTAAATCCAAGCAAACCATCTTCTTTTTGAACTTTTGCAACCTTTTCATTCTAATTGCTTGAGAAGTACTAATAACACAACTGAGGAAGCTCTTCCATTAGTGAAACGAACAAACAAAGGAAACCAGCTCTAAAGGATTCCACTGTACTGACAAAAATGAAAAAAAAAAAAAAATTTTCTTAGTCTGCTCAAATCTTGAAGAATATTTAGAAAAGAGGACTACAAGCTTTGGAGGTAATGAAAAACATTTGCAGCAAAAGTATATATTTCAAACTTTATTTATAATGAGTTATGGAATTACAGTTTTTATTGTTCCAATTTACTGTGATTCTTTTTGTTTTGAAACATTTGGAATTAATATGTTGCAAAACCGTAACAAATATTTGTCAATGTAGTAGCATTCTGGAACCAATGAAAAGTGAAAGAGGACTTGCCAGGTGCAAAGATTACCGGTATTTTGGAAATCTCAGGGCACATCTTGTAACTGCTGGTACCCACTATGCAGACAGAACACTGTGTGGCCTGAATAAAAGCCGGGATTTTAAAAGTGAAGGCTAGACCTAATCTCAGGTAACTCTGATGGAGGTAGCACAGGGCTCTAAGTCATACGACTGTCATAAATTGCTGTCATGGGCAGATAGAACTTGATGATAAATTTTGTCACTTGCCTATAAATTTGCCTGGTAGTACCTTTGTCAAATGTAAAGCTATCTGAAATTAGTTAGATATTAATACAGTCCTCTGAGACTTGTAATGGAAGAAAGATCTCAGGCACCATATTAAAATTCTGAGCAGCAGCGAAGTGCTTCTCATACAGGAGTTGCTTAGCCATAAAGAGAAGTTGCAGCAGGGAGGAATGAAAGGAAGGTAAACAGATAGCTAGTACCTGATGCTCTGAGCAAATACAGTGTATAACCAGGAGCTTGACTGCAGTGGTACAGCTGAGGAGGAAGGGAAAGCATCACTGAGCTTTCTGTAGGAAGCCAGAGCACAGTGCTTTGTTACTCTTGTCACGATCTACTCAGGTGAAGTGAGCTGAGAGGAGCAGGTGCAGCAGGGTGATGGGCCAAGAAAGGAGGCTGTGCCTTGAATACATCATGAGGCATTGAGCAGCTGCCTTTGAGAAACAGCCTTTTCAATAGAAACTTTGAAAGCATTTATTTCAGAGGCTACTCTGCACAGCTGCCTTTACTCCCATTTTCCTCAGCATAATCAAGAACACCTCTTACTCTGTTGACAGTAAAAATGGCTAAAAATCCTAAAAATGGTTCGTGTACATACATGGTCACTGTAAGCCTTTTCAGTGTATGTACTCTAGATTGTATCTATCCCTCAACCATAAAGATTCTTCTTTCTCCTCAGTCTTATACATTTAGCAGAGGTATAGAGGTTTATTTGCATGATTAACAGTGTCCTGGTTTCTCTCAGTTTATGGGAGCTTCTTACCCTTCAAAATAGTAAGCAATGAAATCAGACTGTGAACTTCCTTTTGTTAAGAATCAATTTTTATTATGGGTCTCAGTTCAGGGAAATCCCTCTGGGCGTACTTAAGCCCCACTGACTTCAAACTCAGCACATATGAAAATGTTTTCTCAATCAGGAGCCAACATTGGCTCTAACATGACATCTAATTGCTTACTAGTATGAATAGATGGTTCACAATCTGTCCTAAGTGTTCAGTGGTGCTTGTTTGACTTTTTGCACTTCTTACAGCAAGGCTTAGACAGCTTGCAAGATCAAGCCCCTATAGCTGTAACATTCTCCTCAGGTCTCTGTTCCTCACAGAGATCAAGGAAGCCTGCTTTAAAGAGACTTTGAAAGGTAGAGCTGCAATGACATATCTTCTGATACGAAGATATGTTTTCCTACCTAATCTCTTATTACTGTAAAAATTGAAAATAGAATACACATTTTCTCCCCAGCCTATGAAGGTATAATTTTATTGTTTAACCCCTCATTACTGAAAGCGAAATGTTTCATATAAAGGTAATAATTTAGGTGATTTAATAGTTTTGATTTAATTTTTTTATAATGATTTTTGGTTTATAACTCTGTCTTTTATAAATGAGAAAAACAGATCCTTTTTTATTGCAGCTGCCATTTATTCTGTATATTATACACAGTAATTTTTGGGAGCAAAATATCTCCTTTATTTTTCTCTTCTCATTTTACAAATTAATATAAGGTTAATAAAGATGTTCACAAATTCCCATTTCTAATTATTTAGTTACCAGTACCAATAATTTCCTGTGAGACTAGTGAGCTAAGAATGCATTGAGTTTTCTCCTATTAAATATTTGTGTTGGAGTTTCTGTAGTCTGAGTAAATTCTAGTTGGTTTTGTTTTTAAGGATGGCTTTTTTGTTTCCTTGTTGCTGTTAATCCTTTCTCATTTGTAAAGTAATGAAATTTAATGGTAGAGTTTTAATACTCTGCCTTCATTTTTCTTTGTTATAGCCTGGGAATGCCTATTCAAAGAAGGGTTGCAGTATATTGTTTTCTTGATCAGAGTTATCCTAAATGTAATTATTTCATAAAAAGTGGTGTTTGATGAATCTCTGAAGAGGTAAGATAAATAGCTCACATTCTTTTATTAGATGCCTTCTAAGGATTCTGCAAATGATTCCATAGATAAGAAGTATTTGGGAAAAAAAGCCTTTTTTGTAGTTCTTTAATATTTCTGCTTTTGATCAAAACCCAAAGCAGTTAGACACAAAGGACATTAACAGAAAAGCAACAGCGAGCCCCCTTTGAGTCCATTTGGCTGGTTTTGTGGTTGATCAGGTTACACACACAGACTTAAACACGTCATTTATGGCACTGTAAGGAAGTTTCAAACATCAGAGTAATATATTCAGTGAGCCAGGCAAAAACTCAGTTTACCACCAAAGCAGTGTTCACTCCTTGTGCTCAGGTTTTCTACTTGATAACATGCAAAGCTTCTACTCTTGCTTTTGAACTATATTTGTACAAAACCTTTAAAATAACTGAGCAAGTCTTTGACTGAAAGACTAACAGAGCTATGGTTTCCATTAACCCCTTCATATTAATGACAGTTTTTCCAGGCATTTAAGTGACACAGAAAGAGATCAGAAAGTATGAATGACTATTGTCACCTTCTCTTTATGCTTTATCTATCTGTTGACAAAAGTAGTTGGGTAGGTGTTCCACAGAAGGGCTGGCATGACTGAAAATGTACCTGTTAAAACACTTTCTTCCTCCCTACATATTTTGCTCCTTTTATATACTTAGATTGTCACAGCTACAAAGCCTTTGTGTCTTTAGGTATGTGTTAATTCCTTTTGATTTCTGTGAGAAACCCACCAAATTAGAGCATAAAGTACTTTTGAAAATTCCTCATTATTTTGTAACCTGACTTCTTGTGGAAAATATGCTTAGACAAACCCATTTTTTGCATGGATAAATCCTTTCCTTTTGAACTTATTGATGGAATCCTTCAATTTTTAACTGAGTGATTACGGACTTAAAGGTAATTATGTTCTTAATCATTTTTGGTAATATGTGGGCAAGCAGGTTAGGCAGACCACGTCAGCTCCCTGTCTGAAGAAAAATTTACAGACATCCTGGCAAAAGTAGCACAGATACCATGAAAAAAGCCTTAATAAGACCTAGCTCCTTGAATACCGAATTCAGTCAAACACTAGATACTAATCCATGTGAAAATTGCTTCATTAGTTCTAGAGCTGATGCAACAGTTTTATTTGCCTTTTCAAGAGGATATATTATACAAGGGTGATTTTCATAAATATTTTTCCTCCAGAACTATAACTGAAGTCAGAGTGGCACTCAGGAACTACTGAAAGAGCTGAAGAAAAAATAGTCTTCATAAGCAAACAAATAAGTAAAAATGATGACACCTTTGCAAATATGTCATTATTGCTTATGGATTCAGGACATACCCAAACTCTGACTATTTGTTGATTTTATAAAATTTTACATAGGTTCAAAATGGCATTACGCTGGCTAATTATCTTTAATCAGTACTCCAGCTTTAGTTCTGTCATTTGGCATGTAAATATCATTAATCTTGTCATCAGCTTAACACTTTTTTCTTCAGCTGTAGAAGGTCACATCTTCGGTTGAAATTGATTCTAGTCTTGATTTGAAAGTCTAATATTTAATGTGTATAGAAAAGATGTTAGACAAAAAGCTCTCTAGTCTTTTGCTTTTACTTTACACCATTTTGATATTTTGACTTTGGAATCCTGAAATTAATTCTTCTCCTAAATTTCTGGAAGTCTTTCTAAGAAGGTGTTTAACATGGCAGTTGGTTTGGCTCCGTGCAAACTGCAGTAACAACCATGACTTCATTTCAATACACAGTGAAGAAGAAGGTAATTCCCCCTACATCTTTTCTGCTGTCAACAGTAATGCCTCAGCTATCATGTGGAAAGCAGAAAATGCAAAGTTCTCTCCTTATCCTGCCTGAGGATGCTTTATTACCAGTCGCCCAAGAAAGCACCCTAATTCCCACAAAATTTGATAAGGAAATAGTGGCAGGAAAAAGATCTGTGGCGGTGTCATTGTGTAGAATACAGTTCAGGAGTCATGGCAGTTAACCTTTGGTAAGTCACTTTGTCATCACATTTGTTTGATTTTACAGTAAAAAAATAATTACAGTATTAGAAGAAAGGAAAGATCAAATCAAGTTGTTGCTCCAGCTTTGCCAAAGTAGAAAGCAGATTAAATTACTTTGCCATATCTAATATTAAACTGACATTAGATTTGATCTTAGCTAAAAGGCCAAGTAGAGTAAGATCTTGTAGTGAAATTTCAATGAAAGAAACATATTATTTTAATTTTATTAAAAATAATTTATTCCTTCTGTGTCAATGTAGAAATATGTATCTATGCAAAAGTGAGCACAACTGCAGCTAATATTTGTGTGACCTTCAGTATTATGGTAATTTATTTAAATGTTCTTTGTTAATTAAGGATATTTCACATAAAAGGCAACTAAATTACTCTTACCAATTAATTATATCTTTGAAATTATTGGAGTGATCAATTATCATAATCAACAAGCATTACAGAAATAAAGTAACAAATGAGTTTGAAATGCCAACTGGTCTGTTTTAGGCTTGTTTTTTATTTTTTATTGAAAGGAATAGCTATTTTATAAATGCAAAACCATTTATGTCTTGTTCAGTTCTACATAAACTGGTAATAGAATCTTCATTAACAAGGAAATTCATGTTTTCAAGTCTTGCTCATTCAAAATTTCAGCAAGTATGTGGGGTACATATCTGAGGATTTGTCAAATGTTCCCCTTTACAGCTGTGAAAGGACAACTGTCCAAGATTACTATTAGATAACTCAAATGTAAAGTGTCTTGAAAGAAGCGCCTTGATTTTTCCTCAAATAAGAAAAAAATATTTTGAAGGAGTTGAGTAAATAATTGACTATTCAAAATGTTATTCAACAGTATGCAACTGCTGCACACTAAAGATGGTGATACATGATGAAGAGATGAAAACCATAAGAAAATATTGTGTTGCCTCGAGGGATTAGGTAATTGCCAGTAATTAGGAAAACTCGCTGGGTAGTTTCTAATATAATATTTGCACCACAAAATCCAGATTCTTCAAAACCAAATTTTGAAGGAATTTAACAGCCTTGACTGAATTTTTACTGGCAATGGGTTTCAACAGCAGATTTTTGAGAAAAGAGAGAGTTATATACAGCTGGTATAGAAAAAAAAAATCCAGTTACTTTTTTTTTTGTATTGTCCATGCGCTCGCAGTCATGGAGCACATTGCAACACAAGAGATGAAGGAACCATTGATCAGTAATGTGTGTCTACTACAGAACTGGTTAGAGATCTGTAAATGGGTTCGAGATCTAGAACTTCTGGTTAGTCTCATGCAAAATGTAACCATGAGATAAGTACCTCTTCTAGATAGTGTGGGGTAGGAAAGGGGACTATGGTTTCCTAGGAAAAAATTGTGACAGCTTTATTCTGATGAAGTTGCCATTATAAATACAGAGAGCTTTATGGCGATAGAAACTTCTTTCATGTCCGGTTCTGAAATGATTCACTTTGTACTACAGAACAAAATTTGAAACAGTGCACAGAAATTAAGGATTCCTTTAACTGTCTGTAAACCATCTAAAACATCATATAAGATTTTAATCAGCTAATCAGCCAATTGGTGGCTGTTCAGATTTCTTCCTCCCTTTCTTCTCTTTTCTTTCTTCCTTTCTTTCTTTCTTTTCCTTTCTCTTTTCTTTTTTCTCCTCCTGCAAAACTACAGTTCTTACCTTCACAAAATAAAACTGAAAATTTAACACATAGCAGAGATTCTCTCCCTGTCTTTATAGTTTGATTTTACGTTGCCAGTCCACACTTATTTCTGAGTGTTTTCCGGGTGAAACTGACAGCCTAAACATAGTCCCTCTAGGGAATTAAGGCTTCATAATGGGAAACTTATGGCAGATCTTGCATTTGTACTTAGAAAGTGTACGTGCTGATGAAGATTGCAAAGGCAGTACTCAGACTAGTAAAGTTATGTAATATGCTTGAGTTTCTTTTCAAGTACATGTGGAGTGACACATTTGAAGAAAAATATATGAAACTGAATTTTCTCAATATTTTAAGTGTATTTTTCTTCACAATTTTGTTTTTGAAAAGCTGTCATGCAAAATTTATAACTCAGAATTGAACAGCCATCCCGGTCCCTCTCTGTACAAGGCGTATGAATTTCCATGTTTATAATTAGGTGATGACAAAAAACAGAGCTTGACATGACCATGGGTGCCAAAATCAAATGCATTTTTCAGACATCTGCAAAATTTTATAAACTTTTTTATTGGTAAGAATTGTAGAATCATAAAGACGGTTGCAAAGAGTGGACAGTGAGCATATGACATTGCAGTTACATTATAGCCTAGAGGTTCTAATTAGTAGCCATTCTAGATTAATCTTTTTATTAAATAAGAAAGAAGTAAAATCTGCCTGTCAAATAAGCAATATCCCCAATAAGATGGTTGCTTCACCCTCAGCTTGATCCTTGAAATTAAATACTGTGGCTCAAAACCCTTTTGCTTTAAACATAGATTTCTATGGGCAATCAATGAGGGCTGAATGCTTTGATCATGCCCTCTTCACTGTGCCTATTCTTCGTGTCAGAGATGAGGGACAGGGAACTGTTAAGTTTTGGCAGCTCTGTGTCACCCCAGGTTTATCCTATTCAGGGAAATGCCCTGGCTGGGCGTTTAAGCTGACTTCTAACCTCATTTGCATCAACACAAAAAATACCAGTGATTCTGGCCCCAGAGCCTTTTTCTCCTTCAAAAAGAAAATCAAACAGCAAGAGTGGACCTGGGAGACTGAACAAGAAACTCCGTCTGAATAAAGGACAAAAAGGAAAGAGAAAGTAGCTGAAGCAAAAGCCTGTTTGCTTATTTGTGCTTTGCACTTTGACTCCGGCAGATCACATCCCTCTGAGGCTGCACACAGAAAAATACGTGTGTGATGTGTGCTACAAAAGGCTCAGCAAAGCCTTCCACTGCTCTGAAACAGAAGTCTAGCATTTTAAATTAAGTAACTACTTTTCAGCTGAAAGGAGGGCCAAGGTGTCCAGACGTTTCTGTGGTTCTTGGATATTCTTTGGGGATAGTTGCTTTTCATATATTTTAATGTTTTTAAAATCTTACACATATTTTAAATTTTGTTTTATGTATGGATATATGATTTTATATGTTTATTGTTGTATTATTTCAAATTTTTGTTTTATTTCTATACATAAATTTATTTATCTACTTTTATGTCTTTGCATTTATATTTACTTTGTTCTTCATATAAAAACAAGCAAACCAACCCTAATCTGATCTCAGTCAGAAATGGTAATGTTCAAATACTAATGGAAAGGTTATTCTTTCATGTCACCTGGTCTTGCAAAAGGTAGACCTTCCTGTCTGAATCTAAGAAACTCAGAATTTTGCCAGATCATCCAAAAAATTTTAAGTGAGTGCAGGAGAAACAGAACTGAAAAAAATGGCATATTGCCAATCTTTTTTTTTTTTTGCTGGTTTTATTTTAAAATTTTTTTCTTTAGATAACAATATTTGCACAGTACATTTCTTTTTGTTCTTTCTATCTGCTGACTGAAAGTGACATAGGAAACTTTCCAAATGTTTAGAAAATATTTTTTTTTTCAAACTGAATAAATGGACGTTACCACTCTTTACTTTCAGGAGGTTATTACTAGTTTCACAATACCTGGGATATTTGGAAGACCAATATAAAATGTAACCCAGATGCAGCTATTCATCAGCCTTCTCTGTGGTGACCAACATGACAACTGAGTCATGTCATGGCAAAACAGTTGAGTTCATCAGCTGCCTGTCTTTTTCATCTCAATGTACCCATTACATAACTTTTTAAAAGGAGTGAAGGACATACTAGCTTTAATTTTCAGTACCAGTTTACTCAGTCTGACATTCAATATCCAACTTATGTTAGGAGGATTCAAAGTTTGAACTTTCACCAGGACTGCTGCTGCTTTCATGCATAATACGTGCTGCTAGCTCTTTAGCTCACGTCACTCCTAAAACAGCTCCTCTTTCTCTTTTAACAGGTGTCTTCCATAAAGGAGGGGAAAAAGACAAATTGCCCTTGGAATGGTGCAAATAATAAAATCTGGCTTTGCTGAAGGCTTTTTCAGGATGCCAATTCTATGTTTGAGCAATGATGCATCTTAAGAGGTGCTACACGCTAGGATGAGAACAGCCGAACAACAAATTTGTGGTTGTCATAGCTCAGCTTTGTTACAGATATTGGGAATTAGACTTGGAAGTAAAGAAGCAGTCAAGGTTTTCTGTATTCCTTCAACAGAACTGCCAAAAGTAAGCTACATTTCAGCAAAAGGGAAACAAAAACAAGTTAAAAAAGGGCAGAGGAGAGTGAAGGGAGCACAGTCGTTACTAAAGAATTATTAGTACTTTTAAGTGATGGCTTCTGCCTTAGGAGTGTTTACCAATCTTTGGAGGTGCCTGACTTTCTCCATGGTGTTTCTCGTTCTAAGTGCACCAGAGAGAGGCAGTAGTGTTGCATCAGAGATGTAAATACCTTCCTTTATGGGTTGTGGTGTTTTCCCCCTGTCTAATTTTACACGCTGAAGGTGTAAGTTAAGTACCTTAACTAAGATTTTGCAAGCTTTTTGCAAACCTTTGCACATTGAAGAAGTGAATGTAACAAGGTCTACTCTAGTGTAGGTTACGTTACCTTCATCTCCTCAGTTCTTTTGACACTCTTCTCATCAGACACTGACAGTTCTGTGCTTTCTCTACTCTAATCTATCCTAGGAATTCCACAATCCAGATTTTACATTAAACGATAACACTTGTGTTTTACTTTAAGACTGGATCTAAATCAACACATTCAGATAATCAAGATAAATGGAAAACATCTCTGAACTTGAATGTACTTTTCCAGGCTGGCTAGCCAGGAGTACAAAGTAAAAAAGAAAGAATGAGAAGAAAACCCCTAAGCATAAAGGAAACTTGCAATGTTCTTGTCCTTCTCATTCCTCCTAAAAAACCAAACACTGTCACTGAAAATCAGTTGAATTACTATTAGTACTCAGGATTTTCTTACTGTTGTGCAGTCGGAGATGAATTGGAACCTATAAGTACAGCCATTACAAATTATATTCCTGTAAAGCATTGAGACAGTTGAGATAATGAAACGTTTATTCCTTTAAAACATGTGTTTGTGCTTGTCTTCATCTCCTCTGATCCTACTGGCCTTGCTGAAGGCCTAAATCCATGGCTTGTTTCTCCTAATATCACACTCATCGCAAAAGGTTGTGAGATTAATTTCACATAGATAATTGGGAATAACTTCCCTGAAATAATGATACTAAAAGTTTGCGTAAAAGACATTTGAATGAATGTGGCTATTTTCTTTATGTCTGTTTCTTGGCTTCTCCATGGCAAATTATACACATTCATGATATGATTTGTTAATGTGGCGTAATGCATAAATTCTTAATTTCTATGAAGGTTATGAGGAAAATCTCCATTTAAAGCAACTACAGGGTGAAGTTACCAAGGTAAAGTGCAAAGAATACTTTTATTGGATAATTATTTGTGCTGGTTTTGGCTGAGAAGGGGTTAATTCTCTTCACTGTAGTGCCTGTGGTGGTCAGGGACCTTTCCAGCTTCCCGCGCTCTGCCACGTGGGCAGGAGGCCGGGAAGGGCGGGGCCATGGCCAGGGCAGCTGACCCCGACTGGCCAATGGGATGCTCATTCCATGTCATGTGACACCACGACCAGTATATTAACTGGGGCAGTGGGTGGGTGGGGGAGTGGTTGCAGCTTGGGGACTGGTGGTGTCAGGTCAGTAAGTGACTGTATCACATGTGGTTTGTTTTTGGTGGTACATTCCTCTTCCCCCCTGCCCTGGGTTTTGCACCTCTCATTGTTTTCCTTTCCATTGCATTTTTGTTGTTGTTGTTTTATTTTAATTATTAAACTGTTCTTACCTCAACCCATGAGCTTTACCCTTCTGCTTCTCTCCCCTGTACCACCGGTGGGGGAGCGAGCGAGCGGCTCACAATATGTAACATTTTTATTGCCTGTCATTGCATTTCATATTGAATGTTATCTTAGTAATACTTAATATTCACTTTGGAATCAGCTATTGCTATGTCTATAAAATATTACTTTATTTGTCTGCTGATTTTACCAGTAAACTTTTTTTCCTGTAAATTGTCCAACATAGTGCTGTTGGAGCAAAGATATCTCATTAATGCATCTTGAATAATATGTGGCACTGCAATGCAAATGCTGTGTATCTTCTGAATTCCCATAGAATGTGATGTGCCACGAAAGTGCCTGGTATTTCCTAGATACAGAGACTTCTATGGCTAGGTTCTTCTGAAGCACATTGCCTAACATTTAAACTTTGAAATACAGCACAGAGGATATAAAGCTTAATATAGCTGTATGAATTGCCATCAGGTATATTCTCTTAAGTCTTTCCCAAAATTTCTAGATCCTGTTGGGAAAACACATGTATGTTCTTAGGTTTTCTCTATGCTACAGCATTCTCATTCTTGTTTGTCTCCTGAGCAGCAGTAATGAGCTTGGCTAGCATACTAGGCTGATGTTTTCATGACATACTTATCACAATGATATACATTTTTTTCCAAAGTAAGACCTTCAGATAAGCATCTCAGGTGTACATGACAAGCAAATGACCAAGTGCACAGCTCTCTGTGTTCGTTTAGCACCTAATACTTTGTGGACAATGGCTTTAGCCAAAACAAAAAGCAAATAATAACAGCACTGAACGTGCTGCTTATCTTATACTATTCCCTGCATAGTGTTAGATAACGGAGTGATTAATTCTTTTTATTATGCCTATTTTATCCACAAGTGGTGAATTAAAAAGATAGTTGTAAAGGTTAGTGTTGTCAGTTTGGTAGAAATCACTCCATCTTACATCTTATGATGGTATACAATAAAATAATTACTGTCTTTGTCTTAGAAGATAGTTGTAGATTTATCAGCTGAAGGGGAAAGTGGAAAGGAAACTGCAGCAGTGGTGAATGGGAGGCTTTTAACTTTTTTGGCAATCAGCTGTCCTACGTGTGATCTGTATCAGAATTCCCCTTAGTTACCCACTGGAATAGTGGTAGCCTACATAAAGAGTTTTCAACTGGAGTAATTGTAACCTACAAAAGTGTGCTGGTTTTGGCTGGGATAGAGCTAATTCTCTCCACTATAGCTGGTACAGTGCCGACAGCACGTCGATGCTTTAGGTGCCGTTAAGTAGCAGCTCAGTGTCGCTAAGCAGTGCCTGCAGGAGCCAGGGACCTTTCCAGCTTCCCGCGCTCTGCCACGTGGGCAGGAGGCCGGGAGGGGCGGGGCCATGGCCAGGGCAGCTGACCCCGACTGGCCAATGGGATGTTCATTCCATGTCATGTGACACCATGACCAGTATATTAACTGGGAGAGTTGGTGTGCAGGGGGGAGGCTGTGGCTTGGGGACTGGTGGTGTTGGGTTGGTGGGTGTCGAGTGTCTGTGTCAGGTGCTTTTTATTTTGGTTGTTCATTCCTCCTTCTTCCCCTATCCCCCCCCAAGTTTCACATATCTCTATTTTTCTTTGCATTGCATTATTATTGTTGTTGTTATTGTTTTATTTTAATTATTAAACTGTTCTTATCTCAGCCCATGAGTTTTCTGACTTTTACCCTTCTGATTCTGTCCCCCATCCTGCCGGTGAAGCAAGCGAGTGGCTGGTTGGGCTTACCCTAAGTCAGAAATGTCCTTTCTGATGCCAGCGTCACTATTGGTAGAGACAGCTAGCCCACACTTAGGATTGATTACCTTTATCAGCTGTTACCTAATTTTCTATTATAATGGAACACTTTCATAAATTTTCAAGAAAACATGTCGGGTTTTTTTTTCCTGAGTTAATATGTGCTTGTGTGCAAGTGCAAACACATTTGCATGCACTTATCATGCAGTCAGCAGCACAGTACATTTTGGTAAGCTTTGCTTAGCTATAACTAAATGAAGACACAGACAAATACTGTGTCCTCCTATGTCCTGTAAGTTCTCTTGTTAATGTGTGCATCTATGAGCTCTTGTAGGCACACGCACAAAGTAGGGCAGAGGAAATTTCTTAAGGGAAGTCAGTAAGCGGTAGGGACATTTGTACAGACTGCACAAATTGTGAGAGAATATTAAATGGCTGTTTAAACACAGTATCAATAGCAAATGTTTAGGATACTTTCACAAATGACCATATGGGATCATATTTTATAGCACAACATATGTTTTACTATGTGTCTTTGGTAAAACTCTTGCTGGGTACATGGCAGAAAGGGTTTTCCAGAATGCTTCTGTATGGTATGTTACAGTTGTAGAACAGACACTGCCTAACTCAGGATTGTCTTTGAACAGGTAGCTTGTGAAGAACACCTTGTCGTAGGACAATCATGCACGAAAAGCATAATTAGATCTGATGAATATTTTGTTTCCCTGGCATTAGCAAGCACCTACTGACTTTGCTTTAAACAGGGGCTTCCTTCTGAACTACATGTTTGTATTTCCAAAATGTATAGTTACCCTTCTGGCACTTAGAAAATTTGAAATTATGTTGGCTATAAAGCTTAGAATATTGAGAACCTGATACTTGATTTAATACTTTGAAAATACTCCTTAGGATAGGAAATAATCTTAGGATAGGTTCTTGTCATGGTTTAGCCCCAGTCAGCAACCCAGCACCACGCAGCCGCTCGCTCAGTCCCCCCTGGTGGGACGGGGGAGAGAATCGGAAGAGTAAAAGTGAGGCACCTCATGGGTTGAGATGAAGACACTTTAATAGGTAAAGCAAAAGCCACACATGGAAGCAAAGGAAAAAAGGAATTCATTCACTGCTTCCCATGGGCCGGCAGGTGCTCGGCCATCCCCAGGAAAGCAGGGCTCCATCTCGCGTAACGGTTACTTGGGAAGGCAAACGCCATCACGCCAAACGTCTCCCCCTCCCTTCTTCTTCCCCCAGCTTTATATACTGACTATGATGCCATATGGTATGGAATATCCTATTAGTCAGTTTGGGTCGGCTGTCCTGGCTGTGTCCCCTCCCGGCTTCTTGTGCACCCGGCAGAGCATGGGGAGCTAGAAAAGTCCTTGACAAGTACAAGCACTGCCCAGCAACAACTAAAACATCTGTGTGTTATCAACATTATTTTCATACTAAGTCCAAAACGCAGCACTGTACCAGCTGCAGTGAAGAAAATTAACTCTATCCCAGCTAAAACTGTGACAACCCTCTATATTAGACATTCTCCAGAAGATGGGGTTACAGAAAAGGGGCAGTAAAAAGTGCCTTGTAATGTTATATAAAACAGTTACACCACTTACTTTAGTTGTGAGCTTTATGGAATTACATCCTTCCTAAAAAATATCCATTGGCTAAATCTGACATCATGGTTCTTCCTTCCACTATCTTTTCTTTGTCTGTATTGTACTAATGCAGAAAACATTTTTTTTTAATTATATATTTAGTGTTTCTTTTGTTATTGCAATCAATTTCAAATGTAGCATGAACAAGGACACATGCTAGTACAATAGTATCTTTGCTTTTATGAGCATCTGTCCATGTGGAAAAAGCTACTCAGGTGCTAGAAGAGTTTGTATAGGCAGTCAGCCCCCACCTTAAGACTGTAACAGACAGCCATAATGTGTGGTTCCCAAATAGATACCAAATTGCAAGCTTAATTGACATTATTTTTCTTGAAACTGTGTTTTTGGAGGTTGTGTGTCTGGTGACTAACTGTAATTTTTATGGACAAAAGAAAGGTCTGCTTGTGTTTTCAAACTATTTCAATTGACTGTTGACTAACAATCATGCAAAATTGATGTATTAAAGTGCTGTTAACAAAATAGTAAAAGAATTGGTTTGTTTGTTGCTTATTTTTAAAGTGTTTATTTAGGTTATGAAAAGATCTAAAACAATTGTGAGCACACATTGTTTACCTTCCAGGCATTCAGGAAGAGAGTGAATATAGAGAGGATGTTAGAGAAATGCTATGTTGCTTAATGACAGCCTTTATGAGGACAGGCAGATGTGATGGACAGATGGGTGGACTAACAGAACTAAGTGCATTATTAGCTGCTCAGACATTTGTTGAATGTCAGCCAAAACTACTGAAACATAGCAATCGACCATTGTTAAACATATCCCATAGGGAGAACAACTACATGCATAACAAAAAATGTGTATTACTTTTGGGTTAGATGCATAGGCAGAAAAATGTACAAACTCATATAAACCACATTTTGTAAACAGCTGAAAAAGTTTGTTTGCTGTTAGAGTGGATATGTGAGTTTAAATTATCAGTAGATCGTCTACCTACTTAATATAATATTGTTTTAAAATATTTATATTCTGAGTTCCTCCTTCTACACATCAAGAAAAATAATAGCTGGTATTTTTATTGTACCACTCCATCAAATAGTTTAGAAGCATTTTAAATAGGCCACTTATCACCTCTAACATTTATTTTACTCCTCACTGAAATGCAGCCACTGCAAGGGGAATGCTGCAGCTGTCTAGCAGTATTTAGTGTAGGACTGCTCCTTGTAGTGTTAAATCTTTCTCAGGTTGGCTTTTTATTTGTTCTCTGATTTGCGTGATCACAGCTGATGAACAAATTAAATCAGTAACTACATTTACAGAAGAAACAAATATAATTTTGGTCCTGATTCCCTTAAAATAAAATTGTACCTCACTAGTATGCAGAGGCTAATTGGAAATGGACCACAGCACCTCTGAAGGAGGTCATGGTGCGAGGCATACCATAACAGTGAGTAATGCTTGGGAAAAGAAAAATCTGCTTTCTAACATGACAAGAATGATTTGCAGTTAATAATAGAGGGAGTAAAGGCCAGTCTTTTCAGTTACCCTTGACTTCACCTAGGACAAAATAAAAAATCACTTCAGTTGCTGTGAGCTACTTGCCTTTTTCCCAATCATTACTGCTTAGTTATAACTTAGTGATAAAATCTGTCATTACTGACTTTATTGACATTAAAGCTGATTTATTTGCATGCCTGCTGAATAAGAACTGCATTATGTTGGCTTTCAGATTGCTTGCATACTCAAGATAGTAAGTGCATCACTGACTTAATTGTCTTTTGCTGGTTCACTTGCTCTCTAATCTCAGTTTGAAAATAATATTGGGTCAAATTCATCCTTGGCATAAATCCACTGACTTCAGTGGTAGTACTCTAGAGAAGAATTTGATCCATTATTTTTAAGCAGAGTCAAATGATAATAGAAAACTGCCTATATGGTAAAGCATTTTTTTCCTCCTGTTGTATCATGAGTCAGTCAGAAAAGAACAAGATAAACTTTAAGACCATATTCTGCCTTCAGATATGCATATATGTGGCTGAAAATCTCAGGCCACTTTGATATCCTTATTCAAATAACATCTTCCTGAATTACACTTCCTGTTCCGTTTGTGATTAATAACACCTCTAACAGACTGAAGCCAAGTACGTTCTGCATACATTGGGACCACATCCTGCAAGTTGCTTAACACCTAATAACAAATGTCTTAAGTCTTTTCCTCCCACTGATTTTAGTGGGACATGAGTAGTAGCCCAAGAAATATACTGCAACATTTAGGATCCAGACCTCAGAACAAGTCCATGAAGGTGTACCTTAGTCTGGTCATGCAGAACCATCCTCATCTTTGGAGTGGTCTGAATAGGTCCACTCACTGAATCAGGAATCCGGATTTTTACAGCTAAAACTGTCTAGAATAAATTTTGGAAAACTTGAAAGGTCTTTTGATTGCTCCAGTCCTAGCACTTTTTAAACCTAGAGTTTGAAGCTACACCAGATACAACTCTTCTAGTACAGTATTATTGGGAGCAAGGGGTGAGGCAAGGCAGAGTAAAAGGGAGTACTAAGCTTGAAGCACACTTTTTTCACTTTCCCTAGATTTCCCTAAACTTTCCTCAGGCCTAGGTTCCCATCACTGGTGCAGTTCTGTCAGACACTGCTGCTTTCCCTGTTCCCATGCTAAAGACAATAACTTATGCCAAACTGATTTGAAAATAACATTATCCCACAATGGTGGCAGAATTTAGAATGACTAAGGAAAGAATTAATCATTAAGGTACCGTTAAGGGAAATAGTACTATGTAAGAGTAGCAGTAATAAGAAATACTGGAATGGTGGGACAGTTAGAGGTGATGTCAGAATCGGTGCACAAAATAAAGGCAATAAGAAACCCACTGCCAACAAGAAAATCAGTGGAGACTTTAGGTCTTTTCCCTTTCTGCAAATAAAGTAATTTATTTAGTTGGTGAAGTATGGACTCGTATGCCTTTGTTTTAGGTACCTTGGATTAAAAATTTTAGCCTTTGCTCCTAATCGTCCTGTGATGTGTGTTTAGTGTAGGAGAAAAAACGATATTAAATACCAACCAAGAAAATATAGGTTTATTGCAAAACAACTATATAAAAAGCAAGTAAGATTTCATTCTTTTCAGAACCAAATATTTCTGTAATGAAGTATTCCAGAATGAAGAAAAAGTTTTATTTTGTTTATTCTTTTCCCAGCAGAGTTTCCTTACATTTTCTGAAGAGTTCTTTAAAAAGAAGTATTTTGGTTTGTAATAATCAGCTATTTACTACATCCATATTCAACATATCTGACAAGGACAAAGGTTGGGAAAAATTCTTTTTATTGCAGGATTGATTTTGGTCTTCCAGCCTTGTACTTTAAGCCAGCCTTTCTGAGATGCAACTATTCCAACTACTCATTTTCAGTTAGACCTTTAGTGTTAACACAGATAATGTTAAGCATAAGTGTTTGAAATAACTAAACTCTCCTGAGTAACTGAAAAACCATCCAGACAACAAAACCTATGAATCATCTATATCAACAGTACCCAGAAAGCCACTGGGCAAACACACAAATAGAGGTAGAAGCTGAATCATAGCAGCTTTTTGAAAATTACTTGAAATTTCAGATCCAAAAATATCTATTACAGTGTGTTCACGGATGGAAATGGTAACATTTTGACCTTAATTAAAATATGGACTTTCCTGAGTACCAGTAAAGAACAAATGTGAAATTTCATATGGAAATGTGTTTAAAATGGAACAGTAAGGACTGTGCTTGTGTAGTGTTCAGTTTTGCACTATTAAAAGACAAACTTTGCCCAATGATATAAAATAAAAATACCTCTGCACTGCAGGGCCAGATACTGCATTCTATGCAGAACAAATTTTCATTGAATTTCACTCTAGTTTTTCTTCTTTATAAAATCAATTTCTGGATCTTTAGTGAGTATAATAAGATGAAGCTTGCTGAGACAGTGAAAAACATCTTACTAAATTCCCTTGTAATAGTTCCTCAATAAACATATGAAGTGACTTCTCTCCTGAAACGACTTCCCCTGTCTCCCAAATTTTTCTGTTAAATATAGTTATTCCCCTACCCCCCAGGATTTTAATCCTATTTGCCATGTTTTAATAAAACAGATTTTATGATCATTTTAAGAGTGCTGTCTGTGTGCCTAGGCTCTACCAAACTAAAAGAGTCTATGGTTGTTGACTCTAAGAGCTTTTTTGTTTTCTTGCTTTTTTTTTGTTTATGGTGCCAGAATAGCAGACCAAATTCGTGGAATGATACAGCTGGAGAACTCAGACTGTCAATTAATCTTACACCAGCAGAAAAGAACAGTGTGTTGTTGTTGACAGATGTTTATACAATCTATTTGTGAGACCCCTGGTGATGGAGATTCCACAGTCTTCCTCAGTAACATGTTCCATGGGTTCATTACACTGTTATAAACATTTTTTGGTGTTTTGTGAAAAGCTTTCTAGCTGTAATTGAAAGAATTTCTAATTGTTTTTCTGATTAACCCTGATAAAAACTGCAATGTGACAACAGGCCATTTAGATACTGTCCAAAGAAACAAAGAATTTCCTGGTATGACTTTTAAATTTGTTGCCCTTTGGCTTTATTGGGAGAAGTTTGTTCAAGTAATATGAATTACTATGAGTCACTTCACCTTCCATTATTTAAAATAATTTTACAGTATAATTTCTGTACCATTTACCTTATAAAAGTATGGTTCTAAGCTTTTAAATCATAGAATCATTAATGTTGGAAAAGACCTATAGGATCATCAAGTCCAACCATCAACCCAAGACTACAGTGACTTCTAAACCATGTCCCAAAGTGCCACGTCTACATGTTTTTTGAACACCTCCAGGGATGGTGACTCCACCACCTCCCTGGGCAGCCTGTGCCAATGCCTGACCACTCCTGCAGTAATGAAATTTTTCCTAATATCCAACCTAAACCTCCCCTGATGCAGCTTGAGGCCATTTCCTCTTGTCCTATTGCTTGTATGAGGGAGAAGAGACCAACACCCATCTCACTACAACCTCCTTTCAGGTAGCTGTAGAGAGCGATAAGGTTCCCCCTCAGCCTCCTCTTCTCCAGGCTAAACAACCCCAGCTCCCTCAGCCGCTCCTCAGAAGACCCGCTCTCCAGACCCTTCACCAGCTTCGCTGCCCTTCTCTGGACACGCTCCAGCAGCTCAATGTCCTTCTTGCACCGAGGTGCCCAAAACTGAACACAGCATTCAAGGTGTGGCCTCACCAGTGCCGAGCACAGGGGCACGATCACCTCCCTGCTCCTGCTGGCCACGCTATTCCTGATACAAGCCAGGATATTGCTGGCCTTCTTGGCCACCTGGGCACTGCTGGCTCATGTTCAGCCAGCTGTCAACCAACACCCCCAGGGCCTTCTCCATGGGGCAGCTCTCCAGCCACTCTTCCCCAAGCCTGTAGCACTGCATCGGGTTGTGACCCAAGTGCAGGACCTGACATTTGGCCTTGTTAAACCTCATACAGTTGACCTTGGCCCATTGATGCAGCCTGTCCATATCGCTCTGCAGAGTCTTCCTACCCTCAACCAGATTGACACGCCTGCCCAATTTGGTGTCATCTGTCATCTTCCCCCATATCTTGTCTTACTGTATTTGTGTATTCTCTAGACACTCCAGTTCTTTTGTGTCTGCTCTACAGCTTTTTCTAACGGCATGCCAACAATCCACAAAAGTGTAGTAACACATTTTTAATCCTCTATTGTTCTTCAATAGAAATTAATATTTTATTTGCTTTGAAGTTTTTTGGTTTTCCTAGGTATATTGACAAATTTCATTAAATAAATTTTCCAACATGAAACTATACTTTTCCTTATTGATTAATGTTGATTTGGGAGGTATCAATATGGATTAATTAATGTAAAGTGGCCAGCTCCAATATCCATCTTTGCTTATGCTTTAGGAATTTCTTTTGGTGTTATGCTAGTTGATTCTCTGGCTTGTTTGTGCATGGAATTCTTTACTGCCTTTTAATTCTTGACCAACATAATTTTTAGTAAGAGATTTTAGTCCATCTTTCTATTTATCCTTTTCTTCAGGGCATTAATAAGTGTGTAATAAATGTGTCAAGTACCACCGCTGTTAGGAAGAATCCAGGGGCATCTCATTATTAACCTTCTTCAATGCTGAAAATGAACACTTATATCTACTCTTTGTTTTCCTATCTCTTAGCCATTTTCTAATATAAAACAGAACTTTTATCATTCATTCTGTGGCTTCTGTTTCCTTAATAATCTCCTGTGAAGGATTTTATCAGAGACATCTTGAAAGTCCAAGTAAATTATTTTTATTTAATGGGTGTTTTTGGAGTTCACCCTGTGCTATGACTTCTTCGGTGTCAGTATAAAGCAGTTGGATATATTCCAGTGGGGAGCGAGTGAGAAAGTTGATGTTTTCTCAACTATTTCCAGTTTAAGTAGTCTCAGTTTGGTGAGGTGGAAAGTTTAGTTCAGTTGCTGGTATCCTTCATTACTTTGAGGAAGATGGGTATTGGAAGCATTTTTATCATGCAAGCCAGCCAGTCCATTTTCTTAAAAAACAGAAGACGTTTTGTCCATTTCAGATATAAATATAATGGAAGGTACATAATCTCCTCATTTCTGACACATCCAAACTTTTGAAAAGAAACGCAGTATTGAAAATACTGTTGTTATAGTTCTTAATACAAAAAAAAACCAAACCCTAAATGAGTGTTCCTTTAATTGTTTGGCCAAATGATGCCTTTGTCAATGCTTTCTTTTAGTTTTCTTGTATGGTTTTGCAAAAGTATGCATCAACAGTTCTTACTCTTGCACAATTATTGCAGTACTTAAAAAAGATTTTCCAGAATTGTCCCAAACTGGATGGCCAATCAGAAAAATTATCATTCATTATGTCTTCAAAAGTATTTACTTTGCTGTGAACAGGAAATATTCTGCACTGTTGTGCTTTAAAAGTTTTTGGAGTTCCTTAAATAAGTAATAAATAACTTGTTAAGTAGTCTGATTTCAAGAGACAGTGAGTCCAGTCAGTATGCATCCACATGAGATGAAATTACAGCTACTTAGTAGAAGCAGGAATTCATACCCATCACTTCCATGTAACACAAAATCAGATATGTCTAAGGCAGCAGTTTAGCAGCCAGAATGTGGCTTTCAAAGCTCTCTTCAGAACACAGGACAATTTTCTTCAAGGTACCGTTTCCAAATATATTAAATGGAAATGCATTTTACAAAAAATATGATCAGGTATTTTAATGCTAATCTGGTAAATAGGGTATATTTTAAGACAGACCTCTATATAAAAGGCTATATAACTTGAAATATTTTGTCTCTGAACAGATTTATACAAATTTTTGTTTGTTCTATAGTATTGTGTGAATATGTAACACAAATCTTATAATTATTTATTCTATTTATAAAAAAATATTAAAAAATATAACTTCCATTTTGAGAAATCCTTCTGCAATAAGACAAATCTCTTAAAAATATACTCAGGGAAATAATTGCATGTAGACCATCTTATTGCCTTGGAAAAGGGTCAGAATAATATGACATAAATGTAAAACTTGACATAATTTTTTTCAAAATTTTTCCTAATTAAAAAAGAAAAAAAGAAAAGAAAATAGAGAAGATATTTTTCCATGATGGGAAAACATGTTAAAGAAAATCAGAGTAGTCTCAGCATATTTCCTCTCAAAAGAGTACTATGAATTATAAAAGTTATTGTGCTGATGTGGACCTACATCATTTATACTGACGAAGACTGGGTACAGATATAAAACTTCTCTATGGATATTCTCATGGAACAACTCAATGGAAAAAGAAGGAAACTGCTTTTCTAATGGAAAAGAAGGAACTGCTTCTTTGCATGGCAAGGTCTAATGTGTCCAGTGTTTGTCTCTCGACTTACAAAGACTTTGTTTATTGGTTTTGGAAGACAACAAGAGAATAAGAAAAGAATGTTACTGTAAATAAAGCTGTATTCCTCCTCCTGCTCCAGGGCAAGACAGTATGCAGAGGTGAGGGACCTTTCACCAATCTGCTTTGTCAAGTGCATCAAGCAGATTATTACACTGCCTTGTTTCTTATTTTGTAGACTCTTGATTGCTTGTAATCACTGATAGCATCTGGTGTTTATTAATGGGTAAGACTTTGCCTTTTATACTTTTCTGTTACTAGGCTTTTTTCCCTGTTATCTGATTTCAATTAAATAACGTTCTTTGTGTAAAGGAGGTTGTTCATCAATAAAGGCCTTTTTTTGCCAATTTCCATTACATTTCAACTAAATTCTATACAGCAACAGTGTGAGAGGATAATGGAAGTCGTTATAGCCTCCTGCTGATATTGTAGGATTATCTAAACAGATTTATACAATCTGTTCTGTTTCACTAAAAATAGAATCCTGAATTTCCTTTTACCTACTAGTGTAGTATTATGTTGAATAGAAATATTTGTGCAGTTCTAGATCTTAAGAGGAAAAAAAAAAGGTCAAAATAAAAGTTATTTCCAATTTTTGTAGGCCTTTCCCCCGGAAACCAACACTTTGACTAAATAAACATGAATGTGTAAAATGTTTGTATCAGTATTTTCTACAAGATGCAGGGTTGAGAGAGGATGTTTATTCAACTTTAGCTTTAAACACTGGGCTGAATTCAGTGCAAGTTCACAGATGATACTAGATAGCATATCACTATATTCCAATCTATATTAGGGGAAAATTCTTCTGAAATCTGGTACATACAAATATTTTATGTTTTTAAGAAAGGACTTTTATTTCTCTTGTTCATCACTGAACTCTTCAATGAACTTTTGAGCACTTAATAAATATTAACAGAAATAATAACTTTTATGACATCAGTTGTTAATGTTCCAAGCTTTGCTCTTTTTTATGATACGTAGCTAGAAACAGACTTATCATTTGGTCTCAGCTAATTTCAGAAACAGGATCAAGTTTAACTGTTTTTGCCAGAGATACTGTTAAATCAATTTTGCGTTGTAAACAAGCACATTTCTTTCTTATTTTGTCACTAATAGTTATTTCATCTATTCAAACTAACAGAAGTCTGAAAATGTCATTTCCTTCTTCCTCCTTATGCAGGTCTTCTCTTATCTCAGGGATTGAAAATTGAATAAGTCAGTACCATTTTAGTTAAAGTCAGATTCACTTTAAACTTGCTGTAGTACAATATCTGGGTTGTAACTACCTTAGCACAATTAAAGATAAAGCATGTTTTATTCTGAAATTCTAATAACCGCTTAGTTTTGAGCTTAATAAAAGCAAAACAAACCAAAAAACCCCTTCTAGCTAGCGAGAATGATTAGGGGAAAAAAGTAAAGTAGGGAGAGCGGAGGTAGGTTTTCCCTCATCTTTCAGCTTAAAACATATCTGTATCCACACAGTTTCCCTATTCAATTAAAAACTTAATATTGTGTTTACTAAGCAACTTATTGGAAGGAGAGAAAATATTTACTTATGCCAGTTCTAGTAATTATATTACATACTGCAGAAAAAATGCAGTAACTAGAATGTCTGTCATTTAATTTAGTTAAGAAACTACAGAAGATCTCCTTATATGATGAGACTTTCTGAGATGCTTTTTCTATTATCAAAATAATCAACATTTATAGAAGACATGGCAAAATAGGAACTTGGCTACTTTTCTAATAAAAATATTGGCCAAAATTTTCTTAAGAATCTGGAAAAATGACTAGTTGTTTATGGAAATAGATAAAATCAACCATAGCTCAAATTCTTTTATCCCATCACAAGTGATATCCATGGCAATTCATAATGATTAATGAAGAATTTTTAATGTACTTATTATTTTTACAGAGACATAATGCATGGTTTCAGTTATAACTCTATACAGTAAACTGGCAGTTTCATAACTCATTCATCCACCAGAGGTTGCAGTTCTGCTTTCACGGCTGAAAGGTGCCATACAAATATGAGTTATTTGTATGAATACAATGGCTTGAGGCATACTGATGTTTCACATGGACACATGGTAAAAACTTCCAGGTACAGGAAGAAATTAAATATAGAAAGTGCTTCAGACAGATTCTAATTTAAAATTCGGTAGGGAAGATACTGGCAAATTTAATCAATTTCTTGCTATATGCTTTCCTTCCCTTAAAGACATTGCTATATTCAGGCAGGATTTAAAGTACTTCCTTCTGGAACAGAAGAGGGCTTGGCTACTAAGACTGTTGTTAAACATGGACTGCAACAGTTTTCTGAAAGTTGAAAACATGCTGGTAGAATGGGAAACAAATACATAGCAGCTGCTAAGTCACTATTTCTCTCTGATCAGGCTTCTCTCCAATTCATTTGCAAGAGAAAATAGCTGCAATGTTATTTCTTTTCTTGCATGAAGCAAAGTCTATCATCTAGTTCCACTTGAAAATTCTGTGCCTCCACTTGCAGGAAGCCTCAAAAGTGTTATAATGCCATAAGTCTCTCGCAACAGGAATCAGCCTCATAAATGAAACAGAAGTTGGATATTGCAATGATCCTCAACTCCTGATACTTGGAGTTTAGGTTAAAAAGATACCAGCAGACAGCTTCAGATGTATAACTGAAGTGTAAGATTTTTGCCTTTGCAATAAATACTGATGGAAGACAGGAATGAGGTATATACAGTATATCGACACTAGTCCACTCGTGTACAATTCAGAGTTAAAAGCATCAACGCTGATGTAGTGCAAATATCTCTAGTTTTGCAGACAACTCTAAAAGGTCCATTGCTTGGAAACTGAAGCTAGGTAGTTTTAAACTAGAAATAAATTTTGATTTTCAAGGTATAAATCACTAGAAGAAAAGGCAATTTAGAATGTGGTGAATTTTGTGGTGTTTGAAATCTGTAAATAAAAATTTTACTTCAATTATAAACCATAGATGTGGTCTTCAATAATTAGATTAAATTCTGTGATCTGTGTTCTTCAAGAGTTTCTTTAAATGATCACAATCATCCCTTCTCACCATGTATCCGCTTAGGATTTTTAGGCTATTGAATTTTTAACAAACAAGCAAGCAATATATTCAAAGAATCTCAGGGCTAGGATAACAATTCTCAGTGACTTTCTGTAAATGAAGACACTTGACTGTCTTAGGTCCAAACCCATCTCATTTTAGCCGTTTCTGTCTCCTTATATTAACTGGGATTTAGTTAGATTATTGAATCACTTAACAGTGTTCTTTGTGTTTCGTTTGATTTTGGCTTGAGATTTTTGTTCAACTGCTTTTATGATCTTGCTCCATAATATTTCACTACGTATTGTTAGTTTTGAAGGACTGCATGCAGTTATGTGTGGTAGCAATGCAGTGCTAAGTCCTCTGTGAGTGGTAATCTATATGAAGTCATGAAACAGGAGTTAAAATTTCATGGAGCTTTAGTTATAGCTAGCTTTAACAAATTCACCTCAGCTATAGACTTATTTCAGTAGGATTTATATACTTACTGAAAGAATTGGCAACAGAATCAAATATAAGTAAAAGCTACACATTTTACCCAAGAATACTCAAGAGAATGAACAAAACAACACATATGCTATGCAATTAAATAGTCCTTTTAAAATTTGCTTTATTTGAGCAGCTTTCCAAACCATTAAAATTTTGCTTTGTGTTAGAAGTCATCTGTGAAATTCAGACTTAGCAAGACTAAAATATGAATCTGATAGATCTGAAATTTCCATTGCATCCTCCCTCAGAATAATCTGTCTACTGCTGGTCTCATACCAATGTCCATTGAGTCTGAAGCTGCAACAGACAACAGAGAGAAGATTGGGAGTACAGCTTCTGTAGCTTTGTTGCTGTAGGAACAGGCTGCTGTGAGTCCGAGTTTAAATTTACTAAAGCCTGCAACATTGTACTGAAGTAGAAAGAGGTGTTTTGAGTCAAGAAATATTCTGTCAGAATGGGATGAATCTTCTTTAATGACTGTGGAATAATTGCTGGACTTAGAAATTAAACTTATGTTTCTAGAAAAGGTACAGCATTGAAGAAGCTTTCAGGATGGAGTGCAGCTGATATGTGAGGAATCTATTCCACGGAAGTTCCCCAGTAACCTTAGATGTCAGCAATGCCAGGAGAACTTGGAGTTGTCCAGAGGGTGGAGCGTGCGGAGGCATCGCGGCCGGGCTCTGTGATAAATGGGAACTTGAGGTACCATGGAGCTGGTACACTGCATATTTGCCAGCCTGGACCAACAGCCCGTCATGCTTTTGACAAAATGCTGTCCTTTTAGTGAACTTTTCTCACTATAATATAATTATAATACCAAAACACACCTCCATCCCAAAAGCTACCTGCCTCTAAGGTGTGACCACCCCTCACTGGGAATGCGCTTTGAATTTTTCTAGTCTACACCTTTAAAAGCAAAGTTAGGAGTTTTTACACCAATCATAAAGGTACATATAGCTAGAGTCACTCAAGCTCCACCTGAAAGTAAAACGTGTGAAGAGAAAGAGGGCGTTAGGGAAGATACCACTCTGACTTCTGGGACCAGTCGATGGGCTGAGCCTCTCTTCTCCCCATCTGGACGCCTTTGTTTCAGATTAAAAACCTCAATATGGAGTCACTTTACATCTCCAGCATATTAGAGTTGCTGCATATTAGAGTCGCTTTGTATTTGTTTTGCATAAATCTCTAAGGCATTAGAGTCATCCTGTAAATCTCCAATGCATAGAGTTGCCTCATATTTATTCAGCACACTTGTAACCTAGCAGTGTTACTCATATCTTTGGTATTTACATGTGTCTCGTAACCAGCAAATTTATCACCATTAATCCAAAGAACCTGTGTATCTGTTGTTTTAATAAATTGCACTATTCGTTAATCCAGCCATTATAGTTCTTATTGAATGTGACAGGCCTTATAAAGTTAAATTGGGCATCTGCCAAAATAGTTACTAACAACAAATACTCTGATGAGTGGTTACTTCTACAACCCTTAGAAAATAAACCATGGACCAACTCTGAGACTAAGACTGGGCTTAGCCGTACCTAGATTCCTCTTGGAGAAGGAGTTTAGAAAGCAAGGAGGCCCTGTCTGAACCTCGTGACTCAATGGTAGGGTCTCCCCCTAGGCACTCCTCAGACTCCTGCTATTAATGCAACAATGACCACTAGC
Organism: Phalacrocorax aristotelis; assembly: GCF_949628215.1. Taxonomy (NCBI): domain Eukaryota; kingdom Metazoa; phylum Chordata; class Aves; order Suliformes; family Phalacrocoracidae; genus Phalacrocorax; species Phalacrocorax aristotelis. The sequence goes on along the minus strand of NC_134284.1, from coordinate 6,773,563 downwards.
AGTAAATTAGCTAGATAATTTAGTACTACTAACTTTTTAACCTGTATCACTTCTGCCTTTCTAGAGATAAGCTTTAACCAACTATTAACTCATCTTCTTTGAGCATGAAGTCATACTGGCAGTAGTCATGCAGTCATACATAATGAAAAATATATGGAGTTGTGTTTGATCTTCGTTTTACCAGCAGTTAACGCTTTTCAGTATTTTGCCTCAACATTTCTTTTAAAAGCTTTAGAGAAATGCCAAGTAGAAGAGAGAACTGATCGCAATGAAACTCTGTAAAATGAAAGATCTGGAGCTGGAGGTTTCTGGGCATACTTTTTGGGTAGATTCCTTGGGACGGCCCTAAATCATATTAAGTAATTCCCTGGATCCCTGGCATTTCTGTCAGGTGGAAAAAAAAGTGATTTTAGTGTTGAGAGAGTTAATGTTGCAGAAAGGCTATGAAGGATAAGAATGGATATCTGCCCATCATCATTTATCAAGCCTACTAAAGCTGTTTCTTTCCCTCATTCAAGCATAAGAATAGAGGCTTCCAAGTCTAAAATATCAGTATCTGATAGACGAATTTGCAGTTGGATAGGTTTTGTTTAACTGTTTTGTTAGATCAGAGTGGGGCTAGGCTAGGTATAACACATGACAAGAGTTACTGTCCCCCATCTATACTCTTTCCATTTTTACCAATGTTGAACAATATCTTCAGTGCCACACATGTGGTGAAAATTATGCTAATGGTCAATTATTAGCTATAGAAATCTCTCCTAGAAATCAGCAGCATTTATGCCCATATTGATTCTTCTACATAAATCACTGCACTATTTGCTTACATAGCACAATCAGCAAGAAAACAAATACACAATCAGTTTAGGAGCTATTCATTATTGCTCAAAATATCTTACACAGACTTTATTTGAGAATTAAGAAAAGAAATTCTGGAGTGTTTTGCCTCATCACACTTTCCAACTTGGAGTAGCAGACCCCATATGTCTTGCAGTAGAGTAGCTGCTGGCCTGATTGAATTCAGTTTAAACTTTTTTGTTTAATTGGTGTTTCAACAAACCCTTCTGCCTGTGAATGCATGATGTTACCATTTTTCTCCTACCACACATAAATACGGTTCGTTATTTTTTGTTGCTTCTGACACATTGTCATACGAATTGCTACCGGTGTCTCCTAGCCCAGATAAATTTTCTGATGTGAGGTTCTCATCCTAGCTGATGTTTAGCCACATATCCCATTTGACTAAGGGGCTTTATAGTTGTGGCATTTCAATATTCAGCACATTTGATTGGTGAGCAATGAAATAAAAATGTAAAGTAGTTGGTGTTCCAGTAGTGAATAACAGCACAGACTGATCGATGACATAATGGGCAAAGAAGTGATGAAACGGTGAGCCATAAGTTTGTGTCAATATGGCACCATATATATAAATGGCTCCCAGAGGTGTTTTTCCCCCAAAACAGCCAAGGCTGAGGTGGTGCAGGTCCAGTCCCTTGTGCCTTCTTAAAGAAACCACAACTGTTCAGTAGCAGTATAACAGATGTTCAAAAGAATCATTAACAATCTAAATGTATGTGTGAGCAGATGTACTAATTCTACTACACATAACTTTGGGGGAGAGGGATTTTTAAAGAAAATCAATAATGAGCAGATCCGTATACAAATTACTCATCTAATTATATTTAAAAGGTAGATTAAGGTTCTTTGCTTCAGTGATTGTGGTTGAGATAAGGAGGACAAGTGATGAGAGGAGCTATTAGAGTAACCATGCACTATTGACTTGGCATGTATTTCTAGATCAATGAGAGGCAAAAATAAGTGGCAGTATAAGAAAGAAGCTTGTGCCAAAGCCTCAGTCCTGTTCTTTTTGGTGTATTTCACTAGAGGCATATGAAATGCAGTGCCATTGAAATAAAGGAATAAATAAAATAAATAGATGGGTCTGAAAGACAGTGGGAAATTCTGTTTACCTGTTAAGTAATCCTTTGTAATCCTTTCAAGGACATTACTGGCGTTGCCATAGGTGGGCACTCTTTGTGGAGAATGATCTTAGGGGGCCTGAATGATTCTTACAGGCATAATGTCATGTTGATGACAAGATATACAAAGAGCTGTAACTGGTGGGCAATATTTTGCCTCAGGATGACCTCAGAAGGGGGTACCAGGGGTATGTAGAAGACTGTTTTTTCTCCCAAGAATTTGCCCACAAAAATGAATATGTAATTCCCACTTTGCCTTCATGATTTATTTCCAAAATAGATAACCTTGTCTAATATCGGAATAGTCATCATTCTTTAAACATTTATTTGAGAAGTAGGAAACTTTGGGAATCTTCTGTATTAGTACTAGAATTCTAAAGGCCTTGATAACTTGTTTGACTTTCCATGTCTTTTTACAGACCATCATAACCCACATGGAGTAGCAGTGGGCACTGAAGGAGTAAATGAAATGGTAGAACCAGTTAAGTGACACTCCTGCTTTCTGGAATTCCCAGGTGTTATTTCTGTGGTGTCCTTACTGAATTTCCATATGATTTCGGTAAGAAAAATATTTAACAGTTTTCCTTTAAAAATCACTTTAAAACTCTTAGATTTTTAGCTCCAGCTCTGAGAATATTTTCACTTTTTTCTATACAAGCCTTTGCACTAATAATACCAGCTCCATGGTATTACTTCATTCTTACCTACGTCTCTGCTTTTTGCCCCATGCACAGGCTGAAGGTTACTGTGAATATATATAGAAATCCAGGACATAAGTCCTTTCCTTAATCATATGCTATATGCTGTCAATATACAAAGGAGTAACGACTGTTTTGGCTTATCTAGAGTGGTTCTTGAACAACTGTCTACTGGCAGTCTCTCATAAAACTGATACAAAATAATAAAAGGAGCTTTGTGGTGTCACACTAGGTACTTCAATAACCTCTTTGGAGACTACTTTGACAAAATGACTGAGAGCTCTCAGAAATTTGTGGAAGCTGGTTTGTGACTCTCTTACTTCAGTACCCTCCATTCACCAGCTTTTTGGAACTCGCTGGGAAATCTGAAAATGTGTAGGTTCTCCCATGGAGACATGACCACCATGGAGATGGCACTACCAAACTCGTGTGAATGCACATGAGAGTCACCAATCCTCTCTCTTTTCTGCTCCCTCACCCTCATTGGCTCACACAGCAATTCATTTCTGGCTCACTAAGAAGGGAATGTAGCTTTCCTCTAGCTCTCCTCCTTCCCACTGTATCAGATGGATCAAGCAAGTTATATCACGGCACGTATGAAGCAAGCCACAGAACTGAAAAGGTGCATCAGGGCTAGGTGATATAAAGCAAAGCCCAAAAAGGCCAGGTATAACAAGGCACAGCATTTCTTCAGACAACATGAAACGTCCTGCACCTAAAAATTCAGAATCATCTTTATTGTGCAGCTTTACAATAAGTACAGCATAACACCTAGCATGCTAATTTAAGGTGTATTTGGAACCACAAGCTTGCAGTCATATTTTACTGCTGAAGCTATACCTAATTGTCTATGCTATCTGGATGTGAACACACACACTCTCTTTTTCCCTCCTTGTCTCTAGCTTCCTCTGGTTCAATATTGTCTTATGTTTTACAGAAAGTTTTATGTAAACATAAGCTGAGGATATGTTTTCCAACAGCCACTGCTATTTGCCAACAAGACAAAGAAGATATAATTTTCATTCTCGTTTGCTCAGAGCTGGTCAACATATTTCTTCTTTAGAAAGTGCATCCACTGTCCTCTAAATTAATGCCATCAATGGGCTAAACAATGTAGTTCTGCATCTGATATAATGTGAGACAAAACAGAGAACAAAGCAGAGGCAAAAATAAAGCATCTCTGTGAGGTGCAGGGGACAATCAATTAGATTCATTATCTGTTTTACATTCTAGTCACTGCTTTCATAAAAGAGGAGTACATAATACCATGGCAACAGTTAGAACTGCAGTTCTTTATGGTATATAATCATTGTGGATTCTTCAGCATTCCCTGAAAATGATATAAAAAGTCACAGGAGTTGTACTACCTACTATGCTGATTAAATGACAAGTTTGTAATTTACGAGTGCCTTATTGCCATGGGAAGGCAATCATACAACTCCGTTTTCAAACTCAAGGGTTTTTGAAACATGCTGCATGATCTCTCACTGGGCTGCAAGCTAAGATTAAATTGAAAGGATAGTATGTAGATTTTAGAACATGGTGTTGACATTTACTGGCCAATCAAATTTTGCAGCTTTCCTGCATGACAGCAGATGTTGACCTTTCAAGCTTTCCCTATCTGCTTTCACGCATTACCTGCAGAAATTAACATTAACTCGCTTCTTGCTCCTTCCTGCTATTAATGTCAGCTGGGAATTGAGAATCGTGAATTCATTCATTACACAGAGTGGAGACCCGTTTTATACTCTAAGCACAGAAGGGCTGCTCCTGAGAGCTGGTATTTTTGGAAGCTGCTTCAACTGCCTTTGTGGTTGAGGGATAGCTGGGAGCTATGGTGTAGAAAATGTCACTGGGAACAAGAGCAGAAAAAAGACAGTGGAGGACGGATTCAAGGAGAAACCTAGGGGCCAAATACTTGCAAATAGTATTGGATACAGAGAGCATAAAGTCTTAAATGAAACACTTAAAGCTATTCTAATGGACTGCAAAATTAGATGCAAGGTACCAACATCTCTTTGACATGTCAACTGAACTATGAAATGTAAGCCTGCATAATATATAGCCTGGAAACAAGAAGCTTCAGGGGGTTACACAGCATTGCCTGAGGCCCTCTGATATTATACTCTGAGGGAAATATTAACTTTGGTAGAGATGTCTCCTTCAATCTGACTAAGATGTTGATATAATTTCAGCCAATCATGGACTGTTGTGCCTAAAAAGTAACTAACAAAAAAAAAAAAAAGAAGAATGTTTTCTGTCTTGTCCTTTCACTTATGTTAGGAGGAAAATCTTCATTTGGGTACCTACAGAAATATTATAATTGGAAAGGAAATGCTAATGTCTATAACTGTAAAAGTGTTCCTGCAAATTTCAGCTAGTTTATATGTTATTTCTGGGAATAACTTTCCAGTGCAGTGGGTCGCTGTACTTCAAGTAGCTGAGTTTAATGCATGCATATTTCTAATCTTGCAGTAATATACTTCAAAGATGTATCTCATTAAATGACAAACATTTGCAAATTACATAAGTTCCAGACAATTTTCCAAATAAACAAGGAAAACCTGCAGTCATAGTTTTTCATGATATAATTGGAAACATGTTCCAGGTATTAATAAGAAGATATGATACATTCATCAAAAAAGAGGACATTTTTCTTAGCACTGCTTGGTCTCAAATTTCCAGAAATAACAAATGTAAAACTCTCTGAACATCAGCCAAGAAGAGAAAGTGTTTTGTATTGCCTTCCGCCACTGACAGTTATATTGATATTCATGCTGTGGTAAATGCCATACCTCTCAAGATTCATAAAACTGAGAGCATATCCGCAAAATCTTCAGCTAATGCCTTTGGCTGAGGCAAAATTATCTTTGCCAACCTGGTGAAAAGAACTTTAAACTAGGAATGATGGTGGAGGGAGATGATGACCTACAATCAAGAGAAGAATTGGTAGACTGGGTTAGTAAGAAAGCATGCAGGCAGATGTGGGTATGACAGTTTGTGAAACAAATGAAAAAGGGCCGAAGGGCCCCATCTCAACTGTATGCACACAAATAAGGAAGGGCCTACAGAACAGCACTATGGAGGGGGCAGATGATGTCTTCTTCAGATAACTGAAGATAACAACTTAATCATGGGCCATGGTCCTCATAGGGGGCTTCAACCACTCTGATGTGCTGGAGGGATGACATAACAGGGCACAAGCATTCTGGGAGGTTTCTAGAGCACACTCATGAATATATCCTGACATAGATGATTGAAAAGCCAATGGGGGGAAATACTCTTCCAGACCTGATATTTGCAAGCAAGAAGCAAGTGGTTGGGGATCTTTAGACTGGGGACAGCCTGGACTGCAGTGACCATGTTTTATGGGTTAATCACAGTAGGCAGCTAAGCACCATACAGCTGCTTGCTCACTCCCATCCAGTGGGATGGGGAAGCAAATCATAAGGGTAAAACTGAGAAAACTTGTGGGTTGAGATAAAGAGAGTTTAATAAGTAAAGGCACAAAAAAAAACCACAACAGGGTGGGAGGAGCAACCAAACCAAAGATACCAAGTCATGCAAAAGCAATCACTCACCGCCAGCCAACTGATGATCAGCCAATCCATGACCCATGGCAATCCTGGAAAACTGCTCCCCCAGTTTTTATTGCTAAACATTTTATGGTATAGAATATGTCTTTTGTCAGTTTGGGTCAGCAGTCCCAGCTGTGTCCCCTCCCAACCTCTTTTCCACTCACCTACTCTCTGTTGGTCACAGAGCAAAAAACAGAAAATGTTGCAGCTGTTCAAACTCTGTTCAGCAATAACTGAAATGTTGGTATGTTATCAACAGTTTTGGTCACAAATCCAAAAGGTAGCACCAATAAGGGCTGCTGTGAAGAAAACTAACTCTATCCAAGCCAGAACCGGTATGCCATGAGATGCTAGAGTTCAGGATCCTGAGGGAGAGAGAACAAAGCAAAGAGCAGGATCACAGTCTTGGATTTCAGGAGAGCAGTCTTTGGCCTATTGAGAGACCTGTTTTGAACAATGCCCCAGTTGACAGTTTTGCAGTGAAGAGGGGTCTAGGGTAACTGGTTGAGTTTTCAAGGGTCATCTTCTCCAAAATCAAGAATGGTCCATCTGAACATGCTGAAAGTCAAGAAAGATGACAGGATGCCTGCATGGATGAACAGGAGCTTCTGACAAAACTAGGGCATATATAAACAAAGCAGACAATAGGTGCAGAGTTAGGAATATGGAAACACTTTCCAAGTGTGCAGGGATGGGGTTTGGAAAGCAAAAGTCTACCTGGAAAACAATGTGAAGTGCAACAAGAAAGGTTTCCACAGGTAATTCAGCAGGAAAAGGCAGACTAAGGAAAAAGTGGGTCCACCTCTGAATGGGACAGATGATCTGGTGAGAAGGGATATGGAAAATATCTTCTTCATATATGTCTTTACTGGTAAGAGTTGCCTTCAGGAGTCCTACATCTCTGAGGCCACTGGGAAAGTCTCAGGCAAGGAAGACTTACCCTATGTAGATGTGGATTAGATAAGGGAACTTTTCAAGAAACTGAACATAAACAAGTCTATGGGATGTGATGGGATGCACTCATGAGTCCTGAGGGACCTGGCTGATGTCATTGTGAGGTGTTCTTGATTGTCATTGAAAGGTTCTGGCTGTCAGTAGAGGTTCCTGAGGACTGTGAGAAAGCAAAAGTTACTCCTATCTTCAAGAAGAGCAAGAATAAGGAACCAGAGAACTACAGGACAGTCAGCCTGACCTTTATCCCTGGGAAGGTGATGGAACAAATCCTTCTGGAAGCCATTTACAGACATATGAAGGACAAGGTGATTGAGAGTAGGCAGCATTGACTTACAAAGCAGAAATAATTCCTGACCTGTCTGATATCCTGTGATGAGATAACTGGTCAGTGGATGAGGGAAGAGCAGTGGATGTTTGTCTTGACTTTAGCAGGGTTTTCAACACTGAGTCCCATAACATCCTCATGGACAAGCTGATGAAGAATGGCTTACATAAATGAGCAGTGAAGTGGATTGAAAAACGCCTGAGCTGCTGAGATCAAAAAACTGCAGCACAAAGTCCAGCTGAAAGCCAGTCACTAGTGGCTTACATCAGGGTTTGATCTTGGGGCCAATACTGTTTAACGTCTTCATTAATGACATGCATGATGGGACAGAGCACACCCTCAGCATGTTTGCAGGTGGTGCAAAGCTGAGGGGACTGGCTGAAACACCAGATGGGGGTGCTGCTGTTCAGAGAGACCTTGACAGGCCAGTGAATGGGCCAACAGGAACCTCATGAAGTTCAAGAAAGAGAAATGCAAAGTCTGCATCTGGGAGGAGGTTCCACATGCACCAGTACATATTGTGCACCCACAGTCTGGAAAGCAGCTTTGCAGAAAAGGAGATGAGGCTCCTGTTGGACGACAAGTCCAATAGTATCCTGGGATAAATCAGGAAAGGCATCACCAGCAGGTGCAGGGAAGTGATCATTCCCCTCTGCTCAGCATTGGTGAGACCATGTCTGGAGTGCTGTGTTCAGTGCTGTGCTCCCCAGTACAAGACAGACATTGACATACTGGAGCAAGTCCAGCAAAGGGCCACTAAGGTGATTAAGGGCTTGGAGCATCTGTCAAACTGGGAAAGGCTGAGAGAGCGGTGACTGTTTAGGCTGGAGAAGAGCAGGCTTCGGGGGAAAGGGGTTATTGGTGTGTGTAAATTTGCAATGGAAGGCAATAAAGAAGACAGAGCCACACCCGTCTCAGTGGTACCCATGGAAAGGACAAGAGGCAGTAGGCACAAACTGAAATATGAGAAATTCCATTTAAATATACAAAAAGCTTTTTTACTGTGAAGGTGATCAAACTCTGCAGCAAGTTGCTGAAAGGGGCTGGTGAGTCTACATCGCTGGACATATTTGGAACCTAACTGGATGTGATCCTGAGCAACCTGCTCTAGTTGACCCTCCTCTGAGCAGGGGCATTGGACTAAGTGATGATGTCCAGAGGTCCCGAAACCTATTCTGTGATTCTGTGAAAACTGAATGATCAAACTGTGATGAGACTGAGTAAAAATCCAAGGCTTCTCATCAGACTCTCGCATGGTGGACTCCCAATTGGCTCCCATCAGACACTAGAGTACTAAGTAAAACCTGGGACACAAAACCCAGGAAGGCACTCTGATCCTAGCAATAGACAGCCATTACCAAGCTGCCTGTATGTCCAACCCTACTTTGCACCTGTCTCAGTGCTACTCCTCCCTGCTAGCACTTAATGTATTCACCACATCAATGGAGAACACACACTGCTGCTAATACTCCAAAAACAAAAAGTTATGGAGACACACGTGTGCCTCAGCACTGGCTTCTTTTCACTGGTAGCTTAAGAATGTATGAAAAATTAATAACTCATAATACTATACCAAGTAGAGATGGATTAATTTGGAAGTTGCAATTCCCCTAGAGCCATCCCAATGGTTAATTGTCAAACTCTAACAGGACCCATAAAACCTACTTAGCCCTACTGTTACAGAAGAGCAATAACATGTTCGTTGTGAAATTGTTGGAGTCTGAACTGCAGTTTATTCTGTAGAAGCCTGATTGATAGCAATTGCATTGGTAATTGAGTTCTTATTTCCTGTAGGGGCTATCAGTGAGGACAGGATAGAATTTCAAGAAGGGGGTAGCTACGTTAATGATTAATTGAAACATTTATTCTTATGTCAAAGACAGAGATTTATAGAGGTGATGTAAATGTGCTTGCTTCAGGGCAAAAGTCAATTAAACAGATGAAACAGGAATAAGCTGCCTTTGTGTGGCAGGTTTTTCCACAATTGTTCTCCTGCAACTTTTTTTCTGAAACAACTGAGAAAAGTTTATGTGACAATGTATGCCCTGTGAGGCTGGTGGACTTCCAGTGTTCCCTGGACTAGTGATTCAGTTTCTCAGATAGCAACAATAATAGAATAGTAAACATACAAATGTAATCTGATTATATTACTACTGACAATTTATTTGAAACAAGTGTAAAGCTAGACTAAGTTACTGTGAAAAATAAAGTCTCACCTGTGTATTAAGAAAAACTGAGCTACATTTAATTTACCATTAATGACAAATGCCTCCCAGTATTAAAGAGAGAAAAATAATACGGTTTGATTTTAGTTTGCAACCTGTCTATATTCAAACAAAATCAGCACTTGCTTTGCAGTTTTCAGGCAAGAGAGAATAGGCTGCATAGTCTGGCTACCAATTTGTTTTGTGAAACATATTAAGAATGGCTAACACCATTTCTAGGGCCAGCATTAAGAATGCGTGCTCATTAGATACAGCTACTGCCTATGTGGCTCAACTCAGAAGTCTCCACAGCATTTCCTCAATGTACATTCACCTGCCTCAGACACTAGCATCATGGAAAGGCTGTAGATGATATCCATATCACCAAATATTGCCATATTGCTCTTCCACAAACACAGAATGAAGCTAGTAGGATTCAGCAGCTACTTTCTGCCTCCTGGATGCCAAAAGTCAGCAACAGTAGCAGTAAATCTTTAATATGCTGAGACAGATTGCTAACTTGCTGACAGCTTAGAATGAAATAGTACAATAGTTTCTGAATATATATAGGTAGAGGATGAGAATACCCGTCTGTTGTCTATGACTGTTTGGTCTTTTAAGTTTTTATGGGCCTATATGGTACCTGCCTGATACAGTAGGTAAGGGAACAGCTGGCTTTACAAGGCCTCAGCTGTCTTCTTTACTGTACAATTTCCCTCCCATACAATCCTAACATGACAGATTGTTTGGGCATCTAACATCTAGATGCATCTATCCAGTGCACAGAAAGGGTCTACTACTGACCTTGAAATTAAAGTTTTTCTTCAAGCAGGAGGAACAGTAAGTTTCTCTTGCCATGTGACCCACCTCTGTAAAGTCACCCTGCAATGGAGCTGACAGTCTTTATCAGCAGAAAAAAAAGAATGAAGGCTCCAAAAAGTTGAGAGAGAGAAGAAACACCAGGCAATTCTACATGACCCTTAGCTAGTTTGCAAATACAGTTTCTTTTCAACTAGAATGGGAGTGCCTGACAAAATAAGTACAGAAAAGCGTTACTTGGACATTACAGCTTGTCTCAATATACCAAAAAGCCCCCAAATGCTTTTGGGACACAGTGGTCATACACAGACTCTCAATGCCTCTGACCATCTGGCCTGTCATGACAAAATTCCTTCTAGAGGCAGAATACAGAAAGAGACCTTTGCTCAAACCTGCCCAGGCCTCCACAATCACAGCTGAGTTCCCTTGCCAAGTGGTTTTTATATTTTCTGCTTGAATACACTGAATAATCAATCTCTGACTTTATAGTTTGCAGTCTGCAGGGTGTAGACACCTTCCTGCACAGTTCAATATAACTTTCTGCATTGGTGAATGTTTTCCAGGAAATGAAGAAAAATTTTGAGGGGTTGCAGGCACCTGTTTGATTTCTGAATGTCAGAGACTGCTAGCGGCTGTCTGACATATTTCTTGAGCAAAACATATATTGGCCTCCCCTGCTCAGCCAGTATTCTCTCTCCAGTCATTACTGCTCCCCATTCATTCTACCTTGGCCATTTACTGCTCTACCTCAGGAAAATGACAACAAACATACATGTTAGAGCTCTTTGGTGGGACCTTAGCAAGAATGTGACAAGATAGGTTTAGTGTGACAACATATTGGAAAGTGAATATAATGTCAAAACATTCAGTCTAGAAGTCAACAAGTCTTGAAGGGAATGAACTAAAATCTGCTGTTTTAGAAAGCCCTATGCTGTGGTTCTAGCAAAAGAATCTAATCCACATATTTGTAACCTCTAACCTAATCTCTAACCCAAACTTCCTTATGAAGTTAACCAAATTGGACCATTCTAACGTCTTACTCTTTCTCAGAACTGTAATTCACTTGCCTCATATAATTTTTCAATTCTGTCCTAACCTTATTTCTGAAGTAGTTTATCATGTCCAGAGCATTTTTTTCTCTCCAATCTTATTTAATTTCTGCTCTGAATTCTTCGTAGTTTACCAACTCAAAACCCACAACTAGTCCCACCTGAAAAGGCAATTAAGCACACTGAGCCATTTATCAGCTTAGGAAGTGTGAGAATTATATTGTATATGGCATATATAAGCATCAGAAAATATAAACCAACTGATTTATAAGCAACAAAGCGTTGAAGTTCTTAATAAAATCATAAACATTTCTGAGAATTTTCTTTCTTATTTTTCCATAGCTACGGGTGATAGGTTTCCATAACAAACATGTTCTCTAACAAAGCTGAGTTTAAAATGAACCTAAATGTTGAAGAAAGCTATCCATAGTGCACAGAGATGACTATTGACATAAGAGCAACAACTGAATCAATAACTAGAATTCAATGATCCAGACCATAAGGGTCTGATTGTTTGGGGCTTGATTAGTAATAGCTAATGCTTTTGTCTTTTCTGTGCGATTCTACCAATGTATAAATAGATTTCTGCAGAAAATTGAAAGAATAGTGCACATTATTTATCACTCACTGTTTGACCTCAGATGTCTTGGGAAGAAGGTAGACAAGTCATGTTCTACTGTCCGCGTTTATGATGCCAGCTAATAGTACACTGCTAAAAGGATATAGTGATGTATTTTTATCAGCTGAGCATGAAAGATAAAAGCACATCCAAAAACCTGTAGTGAAGTAATTTAAAAATGTGTGAGACGCTCTAGAATTTTCTAGTAGTTTTTAGTAAGTTTGCAGTCAAATTGCCATCCCTCCACCACAATGCAGTTTATAATGTGTATATGTCATTTACTCTTGATTACACTTTTAATGATAGTATATCTTCTCACAAGTTATTTTATTACGAAGCTGGCCATCTGTTTTGGCTGTCTGATCCTGTTAGAGTAAAAATTTAAGTCACCTTATGGTTTAAAATATTTAAAAATATACTTTTCTCTCTCCAGAAACCAGATTCTGTCTCTGTTTCTCTGACTAGCCTTTTTTTTTAATGTTATTGAGAAAAATTTCACTGAGCTGTTTTTAAAATTTTTATATGTTTTAGCTCTTATTTTTTGTTCATTCACTTTTTAGAGGCTATGGCAACATAACAGCACTGGAGACTGCAAAGGGTTAGCAGCTGCATGACTGTCGTATAGCCTAAGAATAAAAAAGGAAGAGATGTTTTCACTTCCAGGCTGATTAAATCTATGTTAAACTTAATGAAAATTATTACCTCATGTATTATTGATCAGATTTGTGATTTTTAATTTTCTGGAAAACAAAATGAAGTGTAAGAACAAGATCTGGAAATAATAATGCCTGACATTTACCTCTCCTCCCTAGATGACAAAGCTGATCACTTCTTTAAATCTGAGTGCACAAAAAGAGGACCTTATACCTTACATAAAAATAGCAGCTGTATGGCATTATTCTTCAAATCTAAACACAGCTAAGTTGACCAAAAATGACATAAAACCATCAATTAGTTCACCATAGTTTATAAAACACTGACAAATTCTAAGAAATTGTGTTTTTCTCCCAACATTTTGAACTTAATCATTCTGCAAGAATGCTGCAGAATGCATTTCTTGCTATTTGAAAATTATGGAGACTTCCTTCCTGGGCTTTGTCTCCAAGAATATTTTTCTGAGAATGAAATCAGAAAACAATGGAGAGCTACAAGCTTTTAAAAGTACTAAAGATGGGAGTAAATAATATCTGTGGTTGATCATTTGCTTTTGAGAATGGATTTTAGATAACTATTAGTTTTATGAATTATAAGTAGCTATGTTTGTTGAGTCTTAGGGTTTGCAGTCTGTACCTTCCTATAGTTTTCACTGCAAGGTGATAAATAGTTATTTTGAAAATTATTTTGGACAACCACATTATTGCTTATCAATGCAGTGACTTTCAAATACTTGTTTTAATATTGAATTAAGTTTTCATAAAAGATAAAGTTTTTTTAAATACTGCAATCTGTCTTGAAAGATGTTTTATATATACAAATCTTAAAGATATAATCCAAAACCAAGAGCTAATTACAAAGTAGTTATGAACTGTTCTTGAGCATATTATGATTATAATTTATGTGTTTCCATATTGTTGCATGCTAACAACAGACATACCCTTATATTAAATTAAAGGTAACATTGTGTCTTTATTTCATTGTTTGGTGGAAAGCTGCTAATGTTTGAGCCCACTAGCCTTTGTCAGGCCTGATATGGCTTACAAAGGAGACATCTACTTAAAGACGCTGCCATCAGCTTGAGTTTATGGCAAATAGAATTATTTAGAATTATTCCAAATCTTTCACTGACTTAGAAAACTGGCAATTGTGAATGTTTGAGGGGTTTTTTCCTCCTTTTTTTTTTTTTTTGCTAAAACATTTCTTTTCATCACTTTTGTATATAAGGCTTCTCTTCTTAACAAAGTACAAATAAATATCATCAAAGTTAATCTTTGATAGGCAATCTCTTTAAACCATGCAATTTCCTACTGGTGTGAAAGAGATTTTCTGCTAAGTAGAACTGCAGCTACTCTTAGATAATGTTACAAGAAATCTGATTTTGTATTTCAGGTTCTGAAACTAAGCAAGACAAGTAATGCTTAGCAAATAGGGGGAAAACTTTTGAAAATAAATGATGTAGTTTTTCCACTTTTTCACCACCTAGAGAAGACATTCATAAGACCTATGAGATGTAATGGGGTATTGTCTGATAAATAATATTTAAATCTGGATCACTACACACAGTTGTAAAAATATCTTCTTTCTCACATTTTGGAATTTTGTCTTCTCCTCGAAGGCAAGTCTTTATCTTGTAAAGTCTTAATCTCATTGAAAATGGAAACATATCAACTGCTCCTACAAGTTCAGAAAATACTTCACTAATGACTTTAATTCTGAATAGAAAGTTCTCATATACTACAGTGATCGGTAAAAATGTCCTGAATCGTAGGCAGCATATTTCAAACTTAGTCTTTGACAAATGTTAATCTAAGGCACAGTTTTTTCATGTACTAAAATTGTATTAGCTATGAAGAAAAGATTTAACAAAGCATGAGATAATAAAGCTAAGCAGCAGTAGAAGATAAGTTTATTAAAATTAGAATTCAGTCATTTTTTTGTTTTCTGTATCTCTCACAACTTCTACTAAAACAATATTTAAACAAAATAATGAGTATCTATTAAGTACTCTTACAATTTAGTTATCAAGAGGCATAATGATACAAAACTGGGAGGGGTCGCTGATACACCAGAAGGCTGTGCTGCCATCCAGCGAGACCTGGACAGGCTGGAGAGCTGGGCCCAGGGGAACCTGATGAGATTCAACAAGAGCAAGTGCAAGGTCCTGCACCTGGGGAGGAACAACCCCAGGCACCAGGACAGGCTGGGGGCTGAACTACTGGAAAGCAGCTCTGTTGAGAAGGACCTGGGATGCTGGTGGACAGCAAGTTGACCCCGAGCCAGCACTGTGCTAAGGGTATCCTGGGCAGCATTAAAAGGAGTGTGGCCAGCAGGTCAAGGGCGGTTATCCTCCCCCTCTACTCTGCCCTAGTGAGGCCGCATTTGGAGTGCTGTGTCCAGTTTTGGGTTCCCCAGTTTAAGAAGGACAGGGAACTGCTTGAGCAAGTCCAGCTGAGAGCTACCAAGGTGGTCAGGGGGCTGGAGCATCTCCCTTGTGAGGAAAGGCTGAGAGACCTGGGTTTGTTCAGCCTGGAGAAGAGAAGGCTGAGGGGGGATCTCATCAATACCTATAAATATCTGAAGGGCGGGTGTCAGGATGATGGGACTGGGCTCTTTTCAATAGTGCCCAGCGACAGGACAAGGGGCAACGGGCACAAACTGGAACACGGGAAGTTCCAGCTAAACATGAGAAAGAACTTCTTCCCTGTGCGGGTGCCAGAGCAGGGGCACAGGCTGCCCAGAGAGGCTGTGGGGTCCCTTCCCTGGAGACATTCAAAACTGTCCTGGACGCGGCCCTGTGCCCCCTGCTCTGGGGGTGCCTGCTCAAGCAGGGGGGTGGGTTGGACAAGATGACCTCCAGAGGTCCCTTCCAACCCCTACCACTCTGTGATTCTGTGATAAGCATTCCCAAATGAGTTTATAAATTATTTAATTAAAAATATTAAAAGTATAGCAATAAAATTATTTGTAAGTACTTAATGCAGTGAAACAATGGGTTTCGGTTTCTCCTGTGCCAACAGTATCTTGATGACTACACAAGAAAAAAAAGGGAATAATCACATTATTGTCCAATAAGGAAGACAGCCAAAGCACTTCTGCTCCATGAGTCATTGATCTCATCAATAGATTTAGACTGCCCAGAGAGGCACATTCTATTCACCATCTCAGGAAATGTTATTTATCATTTAACCGTTGGGATGGTAAAACTTCCCCTTTTATCTCTTGCAATAATAGCGACGAAGGTATTTATCTTAAAAGGAACAGTGACAGTACTTGAATGTAACCCTATAGCTGTAAATTTCTTTTCTAATAAAGTAAACACTGCATTTTATATTTTTCTGTTCAAGATAATTTTCTTTTCTTTCATAAAAAAGACTTTCCTTTGATTATAAAGCTGCAGACTGAGACTAAACTGTGAAACTGATACATTTGCACTTCTTCTATATCACTTTGATGGAATTAATTAGAATTCCTTTATCACTGTTGTTCTCCTGTCTCACTTTCACATTTCTGTTTTAACTGTCTATATATTCAGGAGTTAAAGAATCTAACTCACATAAGCAAAATCATCTTCAAAGGAGCACAATTCTTGGAAACCTGTTTTCTTCCTTTCCAGAAAAGACAATAAATTAGGGCAACATCTCAAGCAAGCATCTTTGGTTTTCTATTTATCAGCTTTTATATTTGTAAAATATGACTATTGACAAAACTCCTTTCATAGAGCTCTTTGTGATCTGAAGGTAGAAGGTTTTACATAAAAGTTATTTATTGCTTAAATTTGATGTTGGAACATAGTCATATTTAATATTATTCTGCTCTCATAGCTGGCATTGAATTGTTTCCTAGAAGTCAATATCAGGCTTCCACACATGTCGCTGGATGCTAGCTACAGTCCTAGAGCTCTAGTAAAAGAAGAGTACCATATACTGGGAGACATGTTCTGAAGCTCTTCTAGTTGCATCTATCAAGAGGAGAAATAGTAGGGTGAACAGAGATAGTAGTGGCCTAAAAGAGAGGGAGAGCAAAACCAAGTTGCCTTGGGTTCCAAAATGTCTCAGAGTTATGTCTCTGGGTTCCTGTATTATTTCTAAATATGACCATAGATCTCAATTCTGTAATGTCAACAGGGAGAATTTGTTTGTCGATAACATATTTCAAATCACGTCATTTAGATGGGGACACTAATTTGTGTTCCTTGCTACCATGGCTTTTTATGCATTTGACAAAAGGCTATCACTGAAAGAAATGCTTACAAATCACACAAGCAGAACTCAGATTTCCTCTCTGGAGACAAGTGGACGTGAGACGACTCATCCGGCATGAATAAGCTGCTTCAGAAGGAATGAAGATTGCCCTAATGCCTAAACTACTCTATAATCCATTGAGATGAAAGATGTGACGCTGCAATCCCTCAGACCGAGGCTACAAAACTTTGTCTCTCACTAGTTGGAACAGTGTTCATTGCTGCCTTGTGATTCAAGAGCCGAGTGATAGCTGTTTTATGTTTGCTTGTGTTTTTTAAGGGACAAGCTCTGCTCAGGTTCCTGACATTGCAAGAGTGTACTCTCCATCAGTTTGGACAGTTAGCACATATATCCAGATTCATTCCACATCACCAAGGTGCTTAAATTAGTGGCCTGATCATCTTAGACTTCCTGGACAGTCAGTGGAATAAGACAATCTTCCTAATCTGCCTCTTTTCTCTTTTAACTGATGATGAAGGTACCTGGGCTCCTAATTCAGATTAGATACTTCATTTAAAAAGAGATGGAAAGAGTTGGAGCTTTGACATGCAGTTTGAATCAGGTTTCTAGATGAGACAGAAGTTCATGTCTCTGTCTTATTAATTAGTATTAGTCTGCTCATGCGAGCATTCTGATGCAGTTATGTTTAGCACTGCTGGGTTCAGAAGCATACCAGTGACATTTGAGATGTGGTTTGCAAACTCCTGTCTGCAGAGAATGAAAGTCAGGATAACCAAATTGTTACTAGAAACTAATATTAGAATCTCAAGGGGTGTGTTGAAAGAAGAGATGGTAAAAAGAAAAAGAAAAAAGTATTTGGCAATCTTTGGTTTGACGAGACCTTACAAAAATATGTTCTTCCAAGATAGGGAAGGTTGAAATGGTTTTACACCATTGTCGTTTGAGACACAAACCACGGACTAGACAGCAACTTTAAATCCTAGAATGGAGGAAAATAGGGAGCAGTTATTCAGGTATTTTATCCTGCAAAGCGTCAGAGAATCACAGAGTGGTGTAGATTGGAAGACACCTTTGGAAGTCATATTGTTCAATGCACTTGATCAAGTGGGGTGAGCGAGAGCAGGCTGCCCAGGACTATGTCCATATTACTTTTGAATATCTCCATTATTATGTTGATGAAGGGACAGGAGAATATATGTTCCTTGGTGTAAATTTGACAAATTATCAAAAGATCAAATGTTCAATAATATTATAACATTGCTGCTTAATAATAAAAGTAAAATAATTTCTTACTTCTACTGTTAGCCTGTTCTAAGACAATCTAATTCAGCATAATTAACATTGAACAATTATCTCCCGTTCGTTTTGTATAAGCTGTGTAACTACTGATTTTCATATACAAAGCCAAACTCTTAATTTACATTTTTATGTTGGGCATAATTTGATTTACCATTTCTCCTGTTTTCCACAAAATGTGCTAATGATATGTATAAAATTGATGAATACATATTCAAAAAGCCAAAGAACAGATCTGAAGAATCCCTATTTGGCTGCAGCATGCAGGGCATATCTATCTCTGTTAGAAAAATGTCATTTCCCATATGAGCTGTGCTAATGTAGTACTTGTCATCCTAAGCTTCTTTTTGCTGTGCAGTTGGTCAGCCTATTGCATCTGCAATCGTTATAACCCTCAAAAGACCAGCCTATGTCATGGCATTTTCAGAGCTCTCATCATCCAATCAAGCTAAAAATACCGAAAAAAAGCAGGTTTTCTTGCAATATTACAACACCCCTGCTTCTGCCCCAGATGGAGATGAAACTAAAGTGTGACTTCAAAAATGGCAAAGAAAAAGTGTGACAGACAGAAATGACAAGGCTTTGTCTGCAGCTGGTGATACAGTAAAGTGAAATGCCTTCCCATTGTCCCTAAGCAATATGTGTAGGGTTAGCTATGCTATATTACTTGAACATATTAGTTGAGCTCAGTTGCACCATAAGCAGAGAAGACTCACATAATCTGCACATATGTATTAGTCTCTCAAACAGTAAGACAACTGCATGCAGATTATTTTTTTCCCCTTTGATTCTGACATCTGTGAATATAGGAGGCCAAATGCAGCAGTATAAAAATGTCTTGGTCAGCCAGACTGCAATGGTACTACCCTAGGCAAGTGTTTTGCCTTTTGCAGTTCAGTAGAACATAAAGATATACCAATAAAGCTCTGGACTGTTGGAAGTAAACTTCTTTGGTAGACTTCTTCTAATTAGGTATCAGGAAAAAAAATCACAATGAAAGAAGTCAGATTGGAACAAGTATCTTGTTGCTTGAGATGTTAACAGTGCCCTGAACAACCTGATCTGCTTCTGACCTGATCTGAGCTGCAGGTTGGACCAGAAGACCTGAGGTGCCTCCCAGCCTAAATTGTTCTGTGAGTCTATGATTCCGTGCAAGTAAAGTGCATGAAATTGTTTATCTATTTGTTTTTAGTTGTTGACTATACTAATACTACTTCTCCTTAAATGCTTTATAAACAAATTGGGTAAATAATTACTGATAATAATATCAGACAAGACATCTAGGAAACATTTCTTGATGTTGCTTTGCCAGATAACTTAGGAAACTAGTCTACTTCAGAGAACAGTTATCCGCAGTTGTCTCAGTCCTCAAAGAGAAAAAAGGTTTTAATAAGTAAAAATATGGTGATATGGAAATGCCTAAAAAATCCATTAGCTCTTCTGCTGAACCAGTGCCTTTCACTTTACCCTCATGAAAAAGGAAAAAATCCTGGTTTGTCAAAACTTTCTTGGCAAACTGATATCACAATCAACTAATTCCCTCCAATACCTATCCATCTTTCAGTATTTAACCTACCATCTGTTCCGTCCTACCTGAAGCCCCCTAAACAAATAAAAGAGATCAAAACCTAATTGTTTTTTGCTGTCTTTCTAGGCATTTATGTATACATATACCTAATCTTTCAAACAGCTCCCACATAACCAAAAAAACCAAAATACTCACATTAGAATATAATGGGAAAGCACATTATGTCACAATAATCCAATTCATACTGCTGACTTGCGTAGACAATTCTGTACGTAATGTTTCTTAAGGATGAAATGAAGTGACTGAAAAAATCTCTTTTTACCATTTAAGAGGTATTTTTGTTCTATGCAAGTACCTTTTTGACTACACAGGGCTCCAGTATAAAGCCAAAGACATGGCTGTTAAAACATTCTGCATGATTGCTAGGAGGGGAAAGAACACGGACATCATTGTGGTGATCGTTACCAACCACCTCTCAACAGGATGCAGAGAATGAAGGCTGGCAGCCAGAGGCCTTCTGCTGTTTGCTGAGAGCCTCCTCTGCACAGGGGATTTCAACCATCCAGACATCTACCAAGTCAACAGTGTAGTGCAAGTAAGCCAGGAAGATTCAGTGTTGTGTTGATGACAGATGACAGATCCCAGAAGGACCAGCCAGCCTAACTGGCTGGCTAACGCTAGCCGGCTAAAGCTAACATGAAAAGAGCTAACATTATACCCATCCTCCCTAAATGCAGAAAGGAAGGTCCAGAGACCCAGAGATTCAGTCTTGGGAAAAATTACAGAATATGTACTTCCACTGTTTCCAAACACGCTACAGACAAGAAAGTATCAGAAAGATATGAATTTACCAAAGTCAGATCAAACTCGACCAACCTGATTGCCCTCAACTGGTTTTGAAGAAAAGTGGAAAAGAGTCAATATAATGTACCCTGAAAAGTCCTTTCATAAGGGTTTTTTGACACAGTCTCTCATTTCTATTCCCTTTTAAGATGAGGAAGCATGGGCTGAATGAATGCATGATTAAACTATTTAAAAATCATCTGAACAACTGGTTTCAGAAAATATTAATCAATCATTTGTCAACCAGCTAGTGACTACTGACAAGCAAAGAATCCCACAGATGATATCGGTGCCAACACTTTTCTATATCTTCATAAAACAGAATGCATACGCAACAAATTTGTGGATTTGAAGAGTCCTTATTTTCTACCCTTATATCCTTGGTCAAAATAAATGTCTATATGTACCAGGAATGTGAATAAAATGCTTGAAGAAATTTTCTAATTTTTGGGGGCTTAATTCCATGATATTGTTATCATATAACAATTAAAGTAGTATGCATCCTGAAGTTTGAATATGGTATGGAACACAGCATATCCTCCATAGACTCTTATCTGCTCTTTTTATGGTCATGTACTTCTGATGTTTAATATCATAAGATGCCACAACACACTGGTTGACAACATAAAACCCAATATAAATTGAAATAATTATGTAGAATGCTTAGCGAAAACATTTCCCTGGATTTTGCTATAATTCATTAGGAGAGGATGCAGTAATTTGAAACAGATAGCATTAATGACAAAAGATAACTTTATCTGAACGGAGTTGTGAGTACTCTTACTTCAGAAATATCGTGTGTGATTTGGTGTTCACTTATAAATATATAATTCTCTGAATATGGATAACTGAGCCTCCCCCCGCAGCATTTGTAGAATACTTAATGTTTCAGTAATTATCTCAAGACAAATAGCCTTTCATGGATAGCTTCAGCATGAACATCTTTCTCTCTTTGAAACCAGTACTTTGTTGTTGATTACAGAGATCAAAATTACAATAGAGAAATGTACAGGGGAAGGAAACCTATACTTATGCAAGGTGGTACCTCCCTCCCTAACGACCATGGGACAATCCAAAACTCAATGGGAAGAAATCCTAGACTGACAGACCCTGAAAATGCTAACTCTGTAAGAACAAGCAATGAGTGTCAAGCTGGAGTCCATCGCAGACACTCCCAGAATTTTCTGCTACCCCTCTAAAATCATATGGACCTACATGGCAGACAATCTCATCAAAGAGGGTAATAAGTAACTCTTCCTGGCTCCCAGACTGGGGCAAGTGAAACAGACAGAACAAAATGGGCTTTCAAAAAAAGGCATTTTATTTTCTTCTTTAAGGGAAAACAAAGAAGAAAAAGAGGCTATAAATATGATTCCAAGAGAATTTGAACAATCCTGAGTTGTGTTTCTGATCTATCTTCATATTATTGCTGGCCCACGAACTGTACAGGTTGTGTGGCTTGGCACCACTGGGCAATGATATCTTTACATCTAGAGTAAGAGTAGAGTTGGCCAAGATGGAACTGCAAATGCATAGGTGGCTAGAGGCTGTGACATTGGTATCAGCTATGCATACTGGTTTTTTTTTTTTAAATGAAGCTTCTGAAGGATCCTTCAGTTAATTAGGGGGCTTCTTATGTGCATGTGATATCATGGCCAGGACAGCAATAGCAGGGCCGGACACACCTGTCGGACAGTGACTGAGAAAGTGCGTTTCAATGCAAGGCCATGGAAACAATGAGGAATGGTTGGGTGGGGTAGTGACACCATGTTGATTTCTGGAACATGTTTTGCTGGTTTTGAGACTTCTCCTGGTAGTAATTTCCCCATGACAGAGATATACAGATTACCTGAAGGTGCACACTAGAATATGTTGCAAAATCTAGCCAAAAATATATATTTAGGTACCTCTCATGATACCTTCATATGTGTGCCAAAGACTGGATGTTATGGCAAATGAGGGATTTTGGCTTCAAAATGTTTTTAGTGGCAATGCGCAGCAAAGCCCAGCAGCTAAAAGTAGTAGAATAGTAGTAGAATACTTCTGATGTAATGCATGTAGCGACTTTTCTATCTTCTGATAATACATATATTTAGTAATTTAAACTATGTCTATTCCATAAGTTTTGGTATACTATGCCCATTATATTGTCTTTTAGAAGAATATAATGACTGACACTCCTTACCACTTTTGAAAATATTTAGCCAGACGTTTACTTCAATTTTGACACTTGGGAATGTGAATGACTTATGAAATTGGCAACAAAATGTGAATCCGGAAGAAACAAGCAAACCAAATAGACTTTAAAAACTTTCCCATAAAATGACTGAGTCAGCCAGAATGGCAAATTCTGGATTTTTTAAAGAAGAACTAGAAAAACCTCAACCAAAAACACAGGGCCAAAATTAGTTTTAGCTACCTGACAAAGATTTCAGGTAAGGATAAATGTAAGAAGCAATTCTAAAATTGTACAACCTGTAAGAAAAAACATAAAAAACAATCCAGCATTTGCAAAAAGCCGAAGTGATCTTATAGTTTCAGCATTTTGCTTTCTCCCTGTTAGAACTGTTTCCATAGTCTCCAGGAGGAAATGAAAGTAATTTTTAATTTTTATCTTAAAACTAAACCAAACCAAATCAAACTTGTGAATTAGCTGAGCGGACACCCACTAAAATAAAACTTGCCCTGCGATTTTCTTTCTATACAGCCCAGAACCACCAGTATGGCAACGTAAACTTTTAAATGGCTAATATATATTGAAATACAAGTTTTAAGTGAACATTTAAGGATCATCCTCCTATTGTAGAAACTCTGAGATTGTTATTTTTATTTTAATACATAACGTGGCAAAGTTAGTATGATAAAATTAATAACTTTGCTTCACAGAGAAAGCATTCCAAGAGATACTTCTGCTGAAATTCACCAATGCAAGCATATTTCATACCCATTAATCTTGAATTGTAATTGAAACATTCAAGATTATGATTCAAACTTAAAGTACTACTTACTGTAGTAGAAAAAAATGTAAATGGATTTGTATATGAATCATTAATTCAAGTCAGAATTGGGAATCTTGGGTCGCAAGCAGAAGAGAAACATTTTTAACTCTTAGCTTACTTGCAGAAAATAACAAAAATAGATATAACAATATGATAGAACAATTATTTTTATTTCTGATGAGACTGATATACAGCATATGCTTTAATTTCATCATTTCTTTCTTGTGATGACCTTTGCCAATAGCTCCATAAACACCTAAGGCTTGTGCTAAATATTTTATAAATGCACACTTAAATTAGGTCACCCTTATTGCCACTGAGCAATGCTTACCCAGAAAAATAACACAATAGATTAAATGCCCTTAAAACAGCTATAGTAGGAATCATTTCTATATGGAGGTGTCTGTTACAAAGGGAGGAAAACAGCATGCACTTAGACATATGAAATGCACATGGTTAGAAATGAGCAGACAAACAGCGCCTGTGGTAACTGGACTCTTCTTTCTTCTCTAAAGAGATACCCAGCACACCTACAAAAATATGAGTGGGGAGGTAGTACTATCTGAGTGCTATTCTGGATAATGCAAATACATGTTATCTCATGCAAAGAAGTTATATAAGCATGATGGAGCCCCGTGATACCCATTAGGAGTAAGAGATGCTGTAGAAATGTTCCTTCGAAACAGTAAATAATTTTATTCCTGTGGCTGGTTTCAAGATGAGAATTTAGAGGCCCACTCCAAGCAATACCTTTTTCAGTGACAATTTCTCATGCAACAACCAGAGTTGGCAAATACATATCTAATGCTTCAAATAAACATACCTGTGTGTTACATAATACTCTGTTAGTAATTATGAAATGAGTTTACATAGGAGGTTAGTGCTGTCTTAATTCACAGAGAAGGCCAATTTGTCTATTCAGATTGCAAAACTTTTTACTAGTTGTATGGTAAGCTAGTGGCAGCATTGAAGAAGGAAACACCAAACTTACTCTAGTTACTCTGCAATAGTTCATGACTGCTTTATGATGAAAGAAGACACTTTCTTTAAAGATCTATATTCAATAAAAGCATGGACTACCTTGGTATCTTAGAAATAAAATTCAGCTAGAATAGACATCAGAATATCTGCATATGTGAATTTTCTACCATCCTCATTCAAATTTTAATTTCTTTTGGGAAATCTCATGAGATTGGCTTTATTTTTCAGATGTTCAGAACTGCTCAGGTATACCAAATCAAAGCTAGTGTACAATGGCATTCTCCTATAAGCTTTTTCCCCTTTTGGTTTCACAAATTGATTTCCAGACATATGCAACCATTTCAAGGAAAAAAGAGAACACTGCAAGCTTTTGGAATGACCTTCAGCAATACTATCCAATCTATAATAACCACACCTTAAGCTACACCCTAACAATATAAAGCCATAAAAGCAAGCACAGATGGAATCTTACAGGATTAAAATCTTTGCTCCCAAATTGTTTTAAAGTTAAAATAGATTAACTCACTAGTTAATCTAACTAGACTAGTATGTCTAGAGGAGAGCAACACAATATTTGCAAAATGATTCATTCTTTCACCTTAATACATCGATAGTGGATTTCCATTCAATCAAAGCAGTATCAATGCCTACGGGGAAATCCTACCCTGTTAGCTACTTGTAATTTCCACCTAGTTATTTTTTTCTGGTGCTTCCATATTTCCTTTTTTTTTTCTTCCTCTTCCATACTTTTTCTAGCCTCTCTGCTCTTATCAGTGCTCTGAAGTTCTTTTCCTATACAGTTGTACTCAATTCCATTATTTCTTGACCTGCTATCAGCAACCTCAGACTTCCTAAGGCATCTACACATTTTGAAGTTGTATCACAATTTGGCATTACATTCCCTCTAATTTCCCCTTCTATCTTTTTAGCATCTCTTTCAGTGTGCCTTAGGCTTGATCTCTTTCACTCCTTAATCTTTCAGTGAGGCTTCCATTCCTTGTTCCTCATCTCTGTCACCTCTAATATTTTATCTCTGAGTTATCCTGAAGACACAACTTCATCATGTCTCTCTACTACTGACTCATGGATCTATCTATTTCACACCCATTTCCTTCTGTTCATACTGAAAAGTTTGTCTGGCACTCTTTGTGGCTATCTAACCAACAAATCCACATTGTCCTCCTGAAAGACTTCTTCATATTATCCCTTCATATTTACTTTAGAGGATGTGACCCTTCTTGTCATGAAGACCATAAGTTTCAGTATCACCTTTCACACAGACATCTTTCTACAAAAGAACATCCAGCATACAGCTAGTTCTTAAGGTTTTTTCTTTGTTTACTTTAGGTAAATTTGAAGCTCAATCTTCCCTATTAATTCACACAGATATTGCTGTTATCCAAGAATGATTAGTTACTTCAGCTTTACTCAAAATCAGTGGTTTAAGTTTTTTAACTTAATAACTTACTCCTCCCCAAACCTTCAAACCCCCTTTCCCCAACCTGTCCTCCCCTAAAAAATCAGAATTGCTCTTCTTGTATATAGAAGGTGGTTTCAGGTATAATTTCCTGTCCACTACTTCAGTCAAGTCTCTTGTCTCTTGGTTTTTCTCCACTTGTTTTCCTGTCTCTAGGACACCAGAATAAGCTGAGTAACTCCCCCCACCCTTTTTTTTTTCCTAAAATAAATTTGACCCACGGTGAATTGATGAAAGGAGCCTTCTGGGATTTTTTCCAACTATGCGTCATCAACCTGTGATGAGTTCTATTTGTTTCTTTTTATGCCAAGCCATCTTGTAATAGTGGTTTCCAGTGTTTGTGTTCCTGATGTCTACTTAATTGTATACATATAATGAAAAGATTGAGACCCCGCTTTTAAAGAATCATTTAACCATGGTTTTATTTGGTAAAATTTTATGCAGTAGTGCGCTGGAGAAGGATCTTGAGGCCTCCTGGGACTACCTGTTAAAGTTCTCCCAACAATCTCAAAAAAAAGTTTGGAAAGAGTCTTTTACTTCTGACAGAGTCTGCTGCCAGTCTTGGATGAGGTAAGTACTGATAAACTATACCTAAAACATGCCTTAACTTGAAGGTACATAAGGGTATTTGTCTTGAGGATTAACTGGATTGTGCAAAGTGTCATTTAATAGTGACATTATTTGTTGTTTTTATAAAAAGAATAAATTTATAAATAATAGATTATTATTATTATTATTATATTTTTAAAATATACCCTTTTGAGAAGAAAACCCTTGGTGTCTTCTAAAAATGTATACCTCCAGTATTCTTCAGACTATTCCAGTTGACTGCTTTTGTTTATTATCATAATAAAGAACAAATAGTGATGCTACAAAAGTATACTGCCTTCTGCTTCTTACCACCTATTTTAATGAATGATGCATATTTTTTAAATGCATCAATTTGTTTATAGTTCTTAATCTTTATGAATTAATTTGAAAGATAATTTTCCAAAGCGCTTCACTGATATTTGGATGAGCTTTCTGGATGTATCTCTTTTATCTAACAATGGAGAATTTATTTTTCTGTTTTTAAATAAAAAATGGAGATTATTTGTTTTTTAACCTTTAACATTGTATTTTCAATACAATGGTTGATAGAGCTAAATAGCTTTCAGTCCTCTTTTCTGAGAACTGTTTTGTACTTTGTAAATAATATTTTCTTTCATTCAGTTTATTGGCTTAAAATCCAAGTGAACAGTTTGAACAAACAAATGTGCGCCATTTGCCTTTCTCTGTGGCAAAGAGTTAATATGAAAAATTACCTTTATTCTCAGGGAAGATAAATTTTGCCTTCATGTTTGCTTCCCTATTTTCTGTTTCAAACATGTTATTTTAAATTGAAAACAGTTGTATCTCACTACGGTGGCAGGCGTCTTGAGTTGGGTCGTATGACCCCTGGGTGCAAGCAATCTGTGCGTGCGCTACTTTTTCCTAAAGACTCTCTATTATTGACCTTTCATTGCTCTTAGAACTGTGTGTGTCCTGGCAGCAGTTTTCTATGCAATGTCCATTCAGATGAAACATCAGGACATCCTACCTCTGCCGGTTTTGTACCAGATGAAGACATTTCACAGATGTACAGTATCTGCTTGCGTAGTCTCTTCAAAGAAATTTTGCTCTGCAAGATATTTCTCTGAATTATGTTATACCAGGCTTAGCGTAAAGAACTTATTTAGGGTCTAGTATCTTTGTGTCTCTTAGTAAATGCAGTGGGGCTAGGTTTTGCTGTGTTTCATGAAAGCCACTTCCTGCTGCACCTATTCTCCCTACTTCACACCTTAGAGTATGAAACATGTAAGGAATGTGGAGGAACTCTGTGAAGTTTTAGTCCTTGAACTTCCCAGCTAAGTGAGCTACAGAAACCATAGATTGTTTCAGGTTTCACATGGTAAAAATGAAAGCAGTCCCGTCATTCATGCACTGAACCCTGCGTGATTTTAACAATGACCTCAGAACTTCAGCTGTATCACTGCTGTTAATAAAACTGAACAGATTTACAACTCTCTTTCTTGAAACAGATTTTGAGCAAATGGTTGCTTAGAGTCTTTGGACTATAGGTTGTGTTCAACTTTAGCCCTATGTAGGTGATCTTATTTGAAAGAAAAATAATTCCTTGTTCTATTTTCATGAACCAGGTGGAATTAGTGTAGTGGCTGTTAATTCCTCTATACCCAGAGTACGCCTGGTAAAGCTCACACAAGAGACAATGAAAATATGTTCAGTATGTCCTACTCCTCTGTTGAAAGACTTTTATCATTAATTAAAAAAAACAAAACCAGCACTACCACCAACAAAAAAGGCCAAAAGCACGCCATAAATAGGCACAATACGAAGATTTCTTTAGAAATGCCCGCTCCAATTCCTAGTAAACCTTTTCTTTCCCCATAGAGCTTTTTTTGTTCTTTCTTTCTCTTTCAGTACATGTCAAATATAGAAATATAAGCAAACACACAGAGAAATTTAAACAAGAGGAAGGAGAATGTCTTTGGTTCCTTTTATGAATTGCACAGCTAGAACAGTTGTAGACTGTTGTTCAAATTTGTTTCCAGAATTGACAAGGTTGCAATGCCCGCTACAGAATCCTTTGCAGCCTGTCCAGAATCAAGTGAGAAAGGAGGAGTCTGCAAGCAAAGTGGCTTCCAAACTTTCCAGGTTCCAAAGGCCCAAATCCATGTTTTAAATGTCTCGCAGGATTACATTGGCACCTTCTGATCAATATACAAGAAAATATCTACTGAAATGATTATACCTCTTGACTAGTCTTACATTCTGTTTTGGTGTCATGGAATTAGATGCTAACCAGCACTAATTGTTACTCATGGTGGCAAAGGAGATGGCAGCCATAGGATCAAATCTGAGGGAAAATAAAATATCTTCTGGCTAATCACAAAGAGAAAAATAATCTTAGAAACCAAATATTATTAACTTTGGTATAAGAGACATTTTCAAACACTTGGTATACTTTTATAATTGGGCACAGTGAAAAAAATTAATTTGTTAACTAACATTTCTACAATACTATGATCTTTCCTCGCAAAAATAAGTAAAAGTTTGTTAAGGCTTTCCTTTTATGTGTATTTTCAAAATGTTAGCTCACTACTCCGTATCTTTCCATGACTCCATCTGAGGTGGAGAGAAAGAGGTTATCTTTCAACAGCTTCCATCTGGATAGTTTGTAGACATTAAAGACTTTGACTCATATATAGAATGAATTAATCTGGGACAGCTGAAACAGTTTCCATTCCTGCAGTCTGCCTTCCCATCTCCTGCCAGGCATATTAATGTGAAGTATATTAAAGTTAGTGCTGGTTTATGTTAGCATAACAGTCTGTAAACTAAGATCGTTCATCAGCAGCCGTGCCTTTCACAGCCTGCTCAGACATCCCTGCTGTGGGAGTGTAAATTTATGGCAGAGAAGTGGGATGGAGAACTGGGGATGGTAACCACTGTACCTAGACAAATTTAAACCAATGCTATAAATGGCTCAGCATCTGCAGCAGGAACAGAACACCTCCTAAACTTCATTGTAACTGGCATGTTCAGTTCAGAAAACAGAGAAGATGGCTGGCTGAGTTTTTTCCTGGACATAACAGGAACAGCTATATTCAGCTTTGTTACGGTGCATGCCTTAGATTATGTTCTTGAACCTCAGGGCACGCAAGTTTAGCTAGGGCCACTGACTTACTCATGTCATGTTTTTCTTTTTCCTTTGCTAACACTTGAATTTAATTTCAGCTCCCTTCCAGAGATATAACTCTTGGAAAGCAAAACTTCATAGACTGGTAATAGAAACTTGTGAAAAAATTAAATAAGAATGATGAACCAGTGACTAGAAACATAATAACAATAAGTCTGTGTTCAGAGAACTTGGGAAAATACAGAAATGCCTGGGTGCTATATTGGGGAGTTCCTGAGAACAAACTTGAAATGCTGCTTCCAGTATACCTACAAAAATATAGATTTTCTTTCATATGCTTTCTGAGAACAGCTTTGAAGAACCAAAAAACAAAAGGCAATTGGATGTTCTTATCTGTATAACAAAAGGTTAAGCAGTATAATTTTTGGAACCCTTGAATATAATGAATGGTGTGTGAAATATACTTGCCATAGCTAACACGTCACTATTTCTGAGTGAGAAAACAGCATAAATACCTGCAAATGTTAATGTATTTTAAGGAAATTACTATTAAAACAATATGAACTTTTCGTTATTTTGTCAAACCTATAGTAAAGCAACCTGGAAAAACCTTACCTATGTCCTATGAGTGACACACAACTCTACTGACAGCATTAGAAAATATATGCAGCTATATAAACACTATACTGTATACGGTATCTGTTACTTTCAGAAGGTACTGAGTTACCCCACTATAAGACCTTTTAAAATATACAGGTTGTGATATCCATATGGAATGGTAAATTAGTAGTAATTATTATTGGAAGAAACTTCTAGACTTACATAAGTAATGAAGATAAATTTAGTGTCTTTTTGGATATGTTCGACAAACTTGTTTGAATTCTGTCTGCAATTACAAGGAAAATATAAGATTATTTTCTTCTTTGAAAATCAAAATGACTAGCTACCTTATTATTTATAATTTTAATTTATTTCTTAGTTCAAACAGAATGCATGTTACCCGCATAAACACAAGTACCTGAAAAAAACATATGTCTAATTTTAGAGGTGAAAATAAATTAATACTTGATGCCTGGTATAAAAATCCACTTTTCAGTATGTGGGAAATAAAAGATATAGAGACAGGGAAAATAAAAGGGAAGAGGAAACAAAGGGGAAAATAAAAGCTATAGAGACAATACATACTAACTAAATATACACCTAGGTAAACAAGATATTATTAGACCACCATTGTACAGATAGAAGAGGTATTTTGTTAAATCTCCTGACAAGATTCTCATGACTGTATAGATTGTTCCTTTGTTTAATGTCTTTATTTCAAAGCTATATCTAAAACATGTTTGAGGCCGGCCGCTAGTGCACAGCAGACAGTCTGGGGACACAGAGATCCTCTTCAGGACAGAGCCTAGTGATTCGTGTGCTTACTCCCTGACAGTTATCAGCTCCACTCTGAATACTTCCTTTCAAACTTTTATGGCAATGTGAAAGCACCATATGGATTTTACAGAGGAAGAGGCTGATCATATATCCTGCTGAAGAGATTCAGCATGTCTGCTGGAGGGATTTCCTGCCTCAGCCAGCCAGCCTGCAACTGCACATCTCCACCACTTATGAGACAGTAGTTTTCCCTCAGATCTGCTAGGTGACTGGTTTGTATGGGTGTCCTTTAACCTATTTCAGTCTAAAATCGCAAAGTTAATCTAACAAGCAGGGTTTTGCTAACACTATTAGTTTTGACAGCAACAAATAAGGGACAATTTGCAAAGCAGCTTAGCAGATAGATTGGAGAGGATGAAAACCTCCCAGTGGACATAGTGACAAGCAGCGAGGATGGAGTAATCTTTCACTGACACAGCTGCAGTGGGAAGAGGACATGTGATCAAGTCCTGACTTTAAGAAAAATAAAAAGCCAAATCAAACAAAACCAGCTTTGCTTTATTCTTGTGAGGTAAAGATATTAAGCAAAAATGAGGTTTGCAACCATAAGTTAGGAGTTTAGGATTTTGCTTCAGTAACAGCAGATTCAGAAGGCTTTGAAGCCAGAAGACGCCATAATGTCATCCACTCTGATGTCCTGTAGAATATATATCTTGACTTGACAGAAAGGGAATGACTGAAGGCAATGATTCTGCAAAATTCACATAGCATTTGGGAAGCTGGCTTGCACATTGCTGAAAATGGTCACTTGGTTTTGTGAGGAGTCTTGGACACACACAAGTGAAAAATTAAGTGTTTAAATTATTGTCTCTTTTCAATAAGGATTTACTATAGAAAGGTTAGATATATCCTGAATTTGTATATTTTCTTCAAAAGCCTGTTTTTGCAGGAAGTCCAAAATGTGCAACCATTTGCACTGTTCGTATCTAAAAAGGGGTTTTCAACTGCTCTGTTGATGTTTCATCATCAAAACACAGAGGTTAAAGCTGAATATTAACCTGCTTAATTGTGCATATTTTAGCTTTTATACCACATAGGATACTGTATGGGAAGTATCCTGCTGTTCAAAGACCTCCATAATACTGTGCACAATAAGGAAGGTTAATGACTCTAGAATTTCCTGGCATTTGCCAGACTGAAACGGACCTTTAATGCAGTGTTCATGCAGGTTTTGTTGTGTGAAAGATAATGTTGTGGGAATTAGGTCTGAGTAAAAGAATTAACATTGCTTAGCCTTTTAGGAAGTGCCAGGAAAGTGTTTGAGATTATGGCGAAAACAGGCAGAGTGCCACTTTGTTCACAGAGCACACCACCAACGGTACGCTGAACTCTCCTGGTGTTGGACACAGGGCCCTTATTTCTCACTGAGGATTTGAACCTCTGGAAAATCTTGCCATTGTTCCACTTCACTTGGTCACAGCATGACCGATCAAAGCAGTGCAGAAAATAAGCAGCCAATCATCAACTTCAAGCTTTTGATAAAGACTGGGTTTTTTTCTTTTCTTTTTATTTTTTTTTTCCTGGATTCAGATGTAAACCTGACTTTAGCAAAACAAATTTAACAAGTGGAAAAGTGTGGAGTAGACTAGCCACTGTTTTCAGTTCCCGAAGTCAGTGTAGAGGCCTAGACGTACGCAAGCTGTTCTGTCTGAAGCATATGGCCTGGTGTGCCGCTTTTACAGATCCAGCATATTTTGCATTTTTTACAACATGACATATGGGTTATGTTTCAATTTTTTTAAAGTCTTGTAGTTCTAAGGAAATCTCTGCCTCTGCTGTCACCCACAATTGGGGGATAGGAGACGGGGCGAGCCAGACAAATCAGAAATTCCTATGGCTCCTTGGAAAAAACACGACTGTTGTACCACTAAGCAATTAACAGACACTGTCCTGCAACTGTTAATGTAACTGAGGGCTGGATGTTGCCCCCTATCAGGTGGTCTGCCGCTGTGAATACCATTTATCCTTTGATTTACTGAGTATGAGTGGTGCCCAATGGCTGAACTGAAATGGTCTCCAGGTGATTAAAAAGCAGAATTTTGTACCACTAACACAAATAATCTGAATCTGAGCTTAAAAATATTGTCAGCTGCTGCTGTGGTGGCAGATATCTAAGCCAGTCTGCTTCCCCATGGATTTTCACAGTGTTCCCAGGACATGACTGATCTTTATGGCCTGTATACTGTGAATCTGAATAAAAGGGGAATAAAATTAACTAATTCAGCAAAAGCTGACATTATTCTAATGAAATCACATATGAAAATTTATAACGGATCACATTTGGCACTGCCACAATTTGATATAAAATGTTACAGTAACCTAGCTTTGCTGTGACCTAACTACTATCTGCACAGTGAATCTAAACTGCTTGGGTTTCACTGTTTAACCAAATAATTTCCCTTTCTCTGAAATGAGGATTCAACAATATGTGAAGTAAAGTAAAGCATCTCAAAGGAACACTTGTAAGGCGAGTGGGAAGACTTGCAGATTGTTCACACAGGACTTAAGAGGTAGAAATCACTTTCAAGATTGAACATGATTAACAAGTTTTGTATGAAGCACACAGTCCATTTGAAATCAGTCAAGTAGAATTCACCTCAGGCTCAGAAGGTTGAACTGATTTGGTGGGACATTTCCGCTTCTGCCTAAAAGGCCTAGTTCTAAATATGGTAATGGGAGGCTCATTTGAAAACATGACCAACAAATTATTTGGAACTTTTTTTCAGCTCCAGTGAGGGTCCGTGGCACTTATTTCAAAGTTTAAGTGAGGGTCATTTTATAGCCGCCTTATACAGGAATTTTTTTTCTGTACCCCAGTATTAGCCTCTGTGGTCAAGAATCACAATTTTAATAGCAATCAATGGATTCATTTCCATGTTGCACTGCTTGTCAAATATGAAACTTTGTGCATTCTTGTGGTGTGAGAACTGCAAGGTGATATTAAGAGGTTCTGTCGCACTGAGGACATATAAGACAGCATTTTTAACAAAGAAAGAAGGGTGAGTATTTTCATTAATATATTACTACATAGGGAACCTGATTTCAACTTAAATTACTGATAAAAGTGTGCTTAAAAGAAAGAAAAACCAGAAAGAATTATTATTTTTTTAAAATATCAGACTTTCCCCAGGATCTGCATCCCGATTTCCTGATTTATGCTACTTCTGATGAGTTGGGCAAAGGAAAACAGCCAAGAAATTAATTACCAAAATCTTATACGTTACGATATTGCATGGGAAAATGTGCTTTTCATCTTTTTAATCAGCTTACTTCACAGTAAGGACCAGAGTGAACTTGAGCCCATTTACAGTTTTGGATTGGTCGAAGTAAGGCTACTCAACACAAAGCAGAAGTGATTCTTGAAAAGTATTTCTGCTGCTAGAGTATGTTAAATTAAATGATATTTACTGCCTGTCTGTAGGTCTGTATGGATAAGTAGAAAAGGGATAGCCACCAAGTAATATCACTTAAAACAGTTCATCCCTTTAGAGATTCAGATGGATTTTTTAATATCGTAGAACTAAAGGACTGTGAAGGGCAGGGATAGGGAGACATATCCCTTCCCTCTCTCCCAGTGCATGTGTTCAGTCCTGCTTTACCTGCAGAGTTGTGTCTGTGTTGTTCTCATCAGCCATTTTGTGGCCTCACAGAGCAAGGATATTGTCCCTGAATGTTATAAAGGCATGTTTTTCGAGAAAGGAGTGAGTTCAGGAGTATGCTTTTGCAGTACAGTAACGTGGACCATAAAAGACCCCTCAGGAACCCTTAGACAATGCAGCACTGTACAGAATTTATTAACTTATTTATTCATACATCTACTCCTGGACTAAAACCTAACACCTCTTCTGCTTCAGCACACCACATGATAGTATGAGAAAGTGTAAAGGAAATATAGAAAAAAGTGAAAAATAAGGTTGTAGCCCTTATGAAAAAAAAGGAACCATTGAATCTTCTGTTACTTTTGAGCTTTACTGCTCATTTGAAAGGCAACATAAATCCTAAATGAGATTTTTTTATTCAAGACAGATTCAATGTTTCTTATCAACAATGGTGAAATTGTAAAATTTCTTTTTTTTGCAGATATGAAAACTAGAGAAGTGATAGTGCGTCATGGTCCATGTGAGAGATGCATCAAGAGGTTGGAGAGGCTTTCTAAAAGCAGGCAAGCATACCAAAGAAAGCTCACCCTTGCTCTCTGTAGTAGTCATGTTTTGTAAGGCTCTGGTAAAGGCAATTTTCAAAGTTAAACTCTGGGTGAGATTTGTTCCAGATTTTACATAAAGATTGTCATGTAAAGTTTGTTAAATGTATTAAAGCATGAAAAAATCTTATTTTGTCATAGCGTTATATGAAATTTTTACTGGTTTGTAACTCAGAAGGAAATGTGATCAGGAAGTATTTCTACCAACATTTTAGATAATACAAAGAGCCAAAAAATTATGAGTTTTGAAAAGGAGAGTTGGAATATGAAGAAATACCTCAGAAAGGTAGGAGGAAAAAATAAGGAATAGAATAATAAGTTACTGAAAGCACCAGTTATATTATATCCATCATTAAAATAATATCTATTCTTCCTACACTGTTAAAACTTCTACAGATCTGAAGTCTCATGCAATAATAGCTAAACTAAGTATTTCACGTGTTTCCACTTGAAACTGGCAGATGATTCCTGTATCTTCTGACCCATAACTTATTTTTATTCTTTTTGTTTTAAATACTTGCCTTTCTGCTGTTATAGTTCAGCAGCTCAAATATGGGATGAGAGTTTAAACCATGAAATCCAGTTGGATACTTAATTTTCAATGAAAAAAAAATACAAAATTTGTTGGAAAATTGGGCTTTTAGGTTGAGCTGTAACTCTTAATGAACCCAAGATAAATTCAGCCAAAATTTGCCAGAAAGCAAACAAACAGAAATTTGTAGGTAATTTCTACTAAAACTTATTTTGATCTTTTTAAAGCTTTGCAACTTTTTATTTTTAAATAGCGCTCAAGATTGTCCTCAACAGAATGTGACTAGCTAAAAACAGGGAAAACAAACGAAAAAATATTTCAGTTTTCAAGTCAAATGAACATTAAGTTGATGCAAAATTTGTAACTTCATCTTTTGTTGAATTTCCATATCCTTATCCCAAAATTTCCGTTTCAGTTTAACCTCAACAGATTTTATATATTCCAGTTTTTATTCCAGCCATCAGTCTGAAGACTGTTACTGCAAGGTGTGATTCCCCAGTTTGCCATTTTTTGTGTGTCTCTCTGGGAAAAGCACTTTCCTTACATCAGAGTCACTGATATTTGGATGTAGACACAATACTACGCATTTATTTCGCAGTGTTTCTAAGTTTTAAACAAGGTTTGCAAAGGAGCTTTTGTTTCCTCAGGATTTTTCATTGAAAGATCAGAAAGAATTATTTTTTTGGTGGATCAGATATTTTCTCTGCAAGATGTATTCACTTATTGGCTTCAGATAAAACACTGGTAAGTACTACTTGGACTGCAAATGCAATCAATTGCTGTGTGAGTTCTGAGTTCAGCCTCTGCCGGGCTCAGCTTCAATGATTTTGCTGACTTTTAAAGATAAGTCAAGTATTATTCATGGCTTAGGAGAACATTGACAAAATCTGTATCTTGCAAGCCAGGAGGCAGAAAGACAAAAAATGAATTGTGGGACAGGTGTTTCTTGTTACAGTAGGGCTAACATTGTAATTGTTATGAATGTGAGTAATTTCACATCAGTAAGGATTCAGTGAATACGGATATAATTTATTTTTTGTTGGAGCCATCTGGTACAGCCATAAAATAAAGCTGGAAATAATAAGAGGACAAGAAAGGATCAGATTTGGTTTTTAGAATCCTAATATATTATTTTAAATTTAATTTAAGCCTGATGGATTTGCAGTTAGAATAGACGTGTGGGTTAATGCTCATGAGCAGCATGCACTGTTGATTGTTCTTTCTGTTGGCCTTCAAAATTCAAGAACAGGTTTCCACAGCTGCTGAGAACCACATCTTCTGTAACATTAGTGCTGTCTCCTGCTTACCTTGCAGAAGTTGAAGTTGAGAAGAATGGTGTTAAAGTTTCTAACTATATTAAAAAAAGCACACACTCACAGGCAAATATACTACCATTTGCAACTCAGAAAGAGCTGAAAAAAGTTTTTGTATGGAGAACATGAAAGAAATTATGTATTTGTACTTTGACAAGGTACAAATGAACACATAGAAAATAGTAATACTGAAAAATTAATAGAATCTTGTATACAAACCATTCAGAACTAGATTTGTCCCCTAAATTATGTGTAAGGAAGGATGTGCTATTGATTGTACAGAAAATATTGCAACTATGAAATCAAGCCTTATTTAAGACTAGACTGTACCTTTTTTGCTAGGTCATGATAATCCCAAGCACAGGAACACCAGAGTGCTCAGCAGTCTGCTATTGGCACCGCCTGGCCTTGACTCCAGGCCCTTCTCTCTCCTGTCCCAGTTAACAATTTTGTCTTTTGAACAAAGCAGAACAGCATCAACAGGAAAAATTGAAAGCGGTTCGTAGACAATCTCTTGGCATAGTTGTTAATTAGTTCTATTTGTTAGCCTGAATCAGGCAGAATATAAATTTAAACCATGACTGCCTACATATCAAAGGTTACCACTTAACCATTACTCCTGTTCTTCACCCAAACAAGATTCCAGACCTAAACAATCCCATTATTTCCCTTCTCAAGCAACTGCGGGAACAGAGCATCTGTCTCA
Organism: Phalacrocorax aristotelis; assembly: GCF_949628215.1. NCBI lineage: Eukaryota > Metazoa > Chordata > Aves > Suliformes > Phalacrocoracidae > Phalacrocorax > Phalacrocorax aristotelis. The sequence continues at coordinate 6,735,487 of NC_134284.1, read as the reverse complement.
GGCTTTCCTTCCTGGTTCTTTGGCAATTTCTTGCCTCTCTGTACTACCCGTGGTTGGCAGTTCAGGCACTGAGAGCATAGGACAGCTGTTTTCAATTCCTCCTCTTGGCACTGTAGACTACATCTATACTCATAAATTAAACATTCCCAGGACCATTCTCAGCACTGAGGCCAGCTGGAACAGAGCATCCCACAACCATGCTATTGCACTCTTTCCCCCTCCAACAAAGGTGACATCATCCAAGCTGCCTAATAGGACTAGTCCTTGGCATGCTGTAACTCCTGACTGCATGGCAATTGTCTGGGAGAGTCATAATTGACCCAGAGCCAGAACTGCACCAGAGAGTTTCTAACAGCATAGATGATTATGTTCCGACGGCTGGGAATGTTCCCTGCATGATTCTAACATAAATGCAGTTATATCATTCTTTGCCAGAAATAAATGGGAATTGCAAGGAAAGTCTTTCTTAGCTCTGTGTAAGTATGCTCAGATTTACTACAGCCTAGTAAGGATTAGACTGTAAACATGGCGTTCCCCAAATCCACTGAGTTTCTATCAAGCCAGTCATGAGAGAAGTTTCTGTTACAAGAAGCCTGGCAAAGTGACAAGCAATTGAAAACAAGGTCCTATATGTGTGTTCGAGCTGGTATTCCATTAATAGGCATCCTACAGTTTTATGTTTGCATATATAAAATGCCATTTTCCTGAAAGGCTCGATTTTCAAGTCTACCAGCAAAATTTACACTTGCATTTTTGCACCTGCAACTTATATTATGAATGCATATCTGGATATTTGTAACTCTGATGAGTTCATTGTTTGTGAAAATTATGTAGTTGAGACTTACAAGTACTAAATTTTAGTGTATTTCACTCCCCTCAAGATTGAATGTTTCTGTGACTCATTAGTTTCAGCTAGTTGTGCAATTTCACAGCTTGTGCACAAAAATGGAAAATATTAATTAGCAATTTTCTCATTGTTTGTTTAAGAAAAAACATTACAGACTACTTGAAATCGTCTTCCAGGTTTCCCTGTATTTAGTCCAATGTGCAGAGGAAAATTGCTGGTAGTGTTAGAAAGTATTGAAAAGATTAAACATACATATCTAGCCTTGAGGAGTGTAAATTAACATGTTTTTAATTGATTGCAATATTCAGGGAAACATTCCTCAAAGAAAATTAATTTTAGAGCAGCATATTTTGACAAGCACATGTGCCAATTTAAAAATCTGTGATCAGCTTAAAATAGGTTTTAGAGACAACAAAGAACTGTTTATAATAGTATAAGGAACTAACACTGTCTTAAAAGCATGTTTTCTCCAGAATTGATTCACACAGTATATAGAAATCCCCCATAACCTTTCAGTCTTTTTTCATAGAATTCTGAGGGGCAGATTTTAATCTCAGTTACACTGATGTGAATAGAATAATTCCTTTAAGATAGCAGAGTTACCCATAATATATACCAGTGTAACTGAGAACAGAATTGAGCATACAAAGCCTTGGTCTAAAAGAAAAAGCCAATTGGTTTCAAACTGGGAACACCAAGGGACTGCTTGCTAGGCATCCTAATCAATGGCCCCTCAAGCACTGAGAGGAATTTTTAAATGTTCATTCACATTATTTTGCTTTTTCATTCTTTCTCCCTTTTGTATTCCAGAAGTTTCTTCTCTAATTGACAGAGGTTATTTTCTATTTATTTTTGTATGCTTACGTTAATCTCACACAGAGCACATAGAGATGGAATGGTACAAATAAGCCAACTGTTGCTTGGCAAAGCTGTTAATGTAGTTTGCTCTTATTTATTAAAAAGACAAAAGAATTCCCCAGAATTTATTCATTAACAACAAGCAGCAGCTGTCATCTTTTATTTCTGAAGGAGTAAGTGCTTAAAAATAGGGGAAGTGGTGCACCTACTAGAGCAGCAGGAACTTTGCTGCAGTCTGGAGTTAGATATTTATGCTCCTGCAAATGCTACTTTGCTTGCCATTTCATGCTAAGTAAGATCTCTTCCATCCCTTTGCTGGCTTGTATGAATCTCAGATGACCTTCCCTTGCCATGTCTATGGGAGAAAGGAGGTGCTGTCTCACAGTGCTGGTCTTAATACTTGGCAACATAAGGAATTTTGTTTGCAGTCAAAAAAGCCCACACAAAGGCAGAGTCAATGTTACCCCCTGAAGAACTGAAGCATAAATCCAAAAGAAGTCCAAGAAATTAACCTGTCCTTCTGTCTTGGCCCTTGAAAGCTGTGGGATATGAGCAAGGATTGTCACAAGGACAAGCGCAGAAACATCTCTCATAGTAAAATGGAGTCTTACTTAATCTAATTTAAATGGAATCTCATGTTATCTGACAGCAGAGTCTGAATGTTCACTTAAATAATGTGGAATGATTCAAATTTCTTCAATGTGCCTAAATGTGCTAAATCTTCCTCAGTGTGATTTCACTCGGTGCAACTCCTGTGTTTTCTGTTCTCCAGGTTGAAATAAATGGAGTTACACCACAGATGATACTGAGGTTATTATGTCTATATCGTAGAACAGCTGCATGAAGGATAAATCAACAAACACAATGTTCTCCATGTGCACGATCCCATAAAACTCCATTTCCAATTTTCCTACAGAATAAACAAGCAACAGATACGTGTTGATTTACAAAAAAAGAATAAATAACATAGAGCTGGATAAATAATGTATACCAAGTCAAGCATTTGCAGACTTCTCTCTTTCCAGTTTTTAAACAGTGTCCATAAATAAATGGATTTTACCAATTTGCTCAAAAAAAAAAATATTATGTATCTGTTAAGAACTGGCGATGTGCCTGACATCAAGACACAAAAGACACCTTGTTCCTCATGAATATTCAGTCTTGCTACATACAGAGGAAACAGGATGCACTGAGAAGTCAAAGGGAATGTATAGGGTTGGCTCAAGCAATCAAGGAAAGGAAAAGGAAGGCCAGAGCAGGGTGGAGAGCTGCAATAAGGACCTTGGAAATCTGAGCTTGTTATTCCTTGCTGTCAGTGGACAGAGGTCCGCGCATGGTAAGTGAGGGAGAACGACAGCTGCTGTACAAGAGGACTGCACACTTGAGATGTTGGTTGTTTGGGCTGTTAAAGATGCTGCAAAAGCCACCCCCAATTTCTAGCAGCATCAAAAGAGAAGCCTGATAGCCTCAGCAGTCTGACACTGGGCACTTGTTTATTTTGCCTTATCTCTGAGGCTCTTCTTAGACATAAATTAGAGTAATTTTTTTTTTAACGATCTTGTCAGTTTTGGCCCTGTGCTAAGTACAGTACTAAGTCCTGAACATGTACATAATTGGTGTACTTCATAATAAACAGATGTGACCTTCTTCTGCTGGGTTGTTGCATGCCATTTCCAAACCAGAATACACTGTGAACGGCAGTGAATATTATGTTCAGGTCCATGACAAAATGATATTGCTACACACCTTCTGGATTCAAAACTAAATTATATCTAAATGGCTTGGGCCAGTGCAACACAAGTAAAAGACTGTAAAAACAGAGTCATTTAATTCAAGGTCACACAGCTAGTTACTGATATACCTGGGAGTAGTAGTCATGCACTCTGACCAGAAGTCAGCTTAACTGCTAACTTTTTTAACACAAGTAAAAACAAAGGTTTGCTTCTTGAAATTTCTGCAGAAAGCAAATAAAAAGATTTGAGAACACAGTTGAAAAGAAAAATCTAACCAGAAATTGTCAAAATGTTTGCAAGTAATTGCTCGCTACTCATCTTGATGTAGTCAGTAGTCTTGTCAACTATTCAATTTTATGTCTGCTTTTTTTTTAATCCAGTGGGATCAAAGACAATTTAGTAAGATAAGTGTGCTATAAAAGACATCTTGACCTTGTTCCTCAAAGCTGCATTTTATAAAAAGTAACAACCATCTTTTCTGATTAATATATTCTTACAGTAAATAATACATAAATTACATTTTGAGTTACAAAAGAACAATCTCTGTGCTCATTTGAAATTCAGAAAACACACAGATTATGCTTTCAGGTGGCAAAAGCTCCAGGGTTCCCTGGCTGTCTTTTGTGTTACACAGTCTTGTAGAGTGCTAAGGGCTGACAGATGCTTATCAAACATTCATGTAAACACTGCTACCAAAGCTTTGCTTTCTGGTACTGGCTCCCCACAAGAGGGTCAGCATGAAACATAATTAAAGGAAGGCCAAAGTTAGAAATGTCAAGCCACCAGCCTTTGCTATGTTAGAGGACTCACATAGTGTTCTCTCCAGTAAAGAAGGATAGTGCTAGAAAAAAAGAGAAAGATACAGAAATTAAGGATTAAGGGTGCAATTTTTGAAAGTGCTTACACATTTCAGAGCATGTGTTAAAAACACATTTTCTCCCAAGCTACTTACATACTTTTTTTCAAAGCGTCACCAGAAGTCTATAGATAAAAAGACCCTTTGCACTCCAATGCCTGACTTTAGACTTTTGGATCATACGGAATATTTTTACACTAATATTTATTGGCAATAAATCCTAAATAATTTTTTCATCTGCATACCAAAAGATAGGAAATGAAGCATAACAAAAGGGGTAATTCTGAAGGCACTGCAGTCACATTCAAAGCCCATTGAGATACTTATTGTTAGAACCACAAAAGGATTTGTGCACTGCAGAGGTAAGCACTGTAATATTCATGATTAGCACAAATCTTAATGACACTCTAGGCACAAAATGTCCTGCTAATAAGGGTCAAGGAAAAAGCAACTAACCTCTATTCTCACATGCAAACAGGCAGAGCAGTGTGTTGGTAAGCTAGGCATTTGGAATTATCTGGGAGAGCATTTGTGTTGAAACCCATGAAGTCCAGGATCTTAGGTGTCTTTACATGTTGAAAATTTATCAGTTCCAGACTTTTCGTATGAAACAGGAGGGGGTATGACTGAAAATGGTCCAGTGCGTAGGAATTAGGAAAGTCATGCAGAATAGTCTCATGGCCTAGGAGTATCCACATCTACTACTTTAAAAATAAATATTTCCGTCTTCAGGTTTTAGCATATCTTTGTTGTTAAAGTCATTCTGAGTTTAATTGGCATCATTATTACTAATTGGACCAGCTAGTAAGTGAGTATGAAAATAGCACTAGAGTGCATTTAATGTAAAATGTACTTTTGAAATAGATGCCTGAACTCTTTCCTTGACTTCTGTAACTTTTGGATAAAATGTTTCTTATCAGTTTCTGAGGATATGTGTAAGTAGAACTCAGAATTAGGATTTGGATGGAAATGGAATGGAGAAAACAATAACAATGACTGGATATTGATTTTATCCTTTTCTTTTCTTCTTTCCCTATAAAATGTAGAATCACCTAATACATTATCTTTTTTGCAATAGCCCTGTTTGTTTTGATGCTGAGTCTTGCGTGATTATATTCTACGTTGAAAATTTCATAAAGATGCATCAAATTTCATTTATGTTACTCAAACTGATCAACAACTTCTGTAGCTATAGTTTTATCAATACTTATGAAAGGCAAAACAATTTTGTAATTTTCCACTTGTTATTCAAAAAGAGGAAAGGAAAAGTACTCTGGTATGATCAGAAGCAAATAAATTGAAGATTAATATCACCTGAAAACTTAAAAATGACACCTATATGAATGTATTATCCATTTTCATGCAACATCAACATGAAAAATTGTTGCCATGGCAGCAGATACGTAGTGGAAAAGCCATGAAGAACAGAACAGAAGATGAGCCAACTGCTCCAAAAGTATTGAGTCAGGCTAAAGGGAAAAATACACTCTAACCATCTGAGTTCTTAGTCTTTTGTCTTCTTTTATTTCACATTCATTTTTGGGGGTTGGGTTTGTTTTTTTTTTATATCCTAGTGAGAATTTGGGGGGTTAGATTTGGAGTCGTGAACTCCATAAATTAATTGACTTTGTGTGTTAACAATAGTTATTGTACTAGTACCAACAAATGTAAAAGACATCAAAGATGAACAAGCTTGCAGTTAGTTTTTTTAGTTCCACTTCATAATAACACTGAAAACAACTTCTATTCTTCTAAATAGTGGAAATGTTGTTAAGTCACAGGCGAGTGTCTTTCAGCAGTGGCAATGGGGAATACACCTATAGTTGTTTATTTTTTCAAGTACTACTGTGCATCATAACAGACACATCCACTTTCATGTTGTTGCTTGGCTGTCTGCCATCCACTGCTACAACTTCTACAGTAACACAAATACAACTTTACAAGTGCCTATAATAGTCTTCTTAATCCTTCTGATTCTAGCAGACTGAAACCAAGAGGAGAAAATAAATAACCAACTATGCAAATAATGCTTTAGAGGATGTCCAAATATGACCTGCCATCTAACTCTGTAACAAGTGAGCCCAGTAACTGCACCCAGAGTGCTTTTAAGGAGGGGAAAGACTTCAGTGCTGAACCTATAGCTTGGCTGACATTGGAATAAAAATATATTTTTTTATATTTTTGATGTATATGGCACAACATAATGCAATTAACGTACAAATGAATTGACTGTATACATTTAGTGGTATTTAGTTGAAATCACTGCACACTGTGCAACTACAAACATCTAGAGTTAAAAAAAGGTCAACCTTCAAACTGAAACATCTTTTAAAATTACATTCTTAAATGTATAGGGACACATGTCTAAATGAAAGGATAAATATTTACTTGGTGAAATTTGCATGACTGAGCTTTTTGTTTTTAAGAGGAACATCTAGAATAGCAGTAACTGCATGTACAATAAAAGTTGTGAAAGGAAAAAGGTGAAGCGGGAAGGTATTGTTTAGTTTACCACCATGCCCTTTCCACAGCGTTTATAGTTTCAGAAGGTAGGATAAATGTATGTGCAATGGAGGATGAAGGCTATAACATTGTTGAAACACTGAAAAAAAATTACCTTTTTGAGTCTGAATAAAATTGGATCAGACAGCAAGTAGATCTTTATAACCTCAATAATTGTCAGCAGTCCTCACTTGTGGATGCTACATTTATGGGATGGCTATGCATAATTTATACATATGTTACCAGATTGAGCTAACAGTAAAAAAAAAAAAAATTACTACTTAGTGATCTGTTAACACAGAAGAGAAGCAAAAATAGAGTTGCGAATACCCTCTCATTCTTCTCCTTTTCATCTTCCTCTTTTTTCTTCTTTTCTTCATACTGTGATTTAGTAATTTAGAAATAATATTATTAAGTAAAATTAGTTCTTGTGTAAGTGTGTTTACTTAAAATGGATTATTTTATTTTGGAGAGCATTTTTTATGTACTAAAAATTACAGACACACATGTTTCTGGAAATTGCTAAATTATTATAGGTAGATGTGCAAATATTCATTTGTGAGGTAAAGTGAAGGCCAAATTAAATCCTATCAAAATAAATCAAATCAAATTAAATCAAGTGAGCATCTAGGTGTTACTTGGATTAGCATAACACCATAGAGATGCACACAGTAGATGATGCCTGTTCTGTAGAGATTTGCCATTAATCTTAGAATCCTTCTAAGTTTTTCAGAACAGATTCTGGGATTTATTGAAACTTACAGCCTAAGCATGAGTCAAGAGTACCATGCTGGTATGAAGAAGGCTAAGATTCTATTGTAATATGCATAAACAGTATTTTAATCCACATAAAGTAAACTTTCCATTCTATTCAATATTCAGATAATATTTCAGTGTCCTGTCATGGGGCTCTGGAACTGAAGAAACTGTCCATAAAACTTTTAAGAGAGTTCAGAGAAGAAAGATAAGTTATGAAGGAAGATGAAAGAATGGGAATTATTTACCTTGAAATCTGATCTTTGAGAGTTTAGCCTGAAGAAGAAAAAGGTAAGGAGGGACGTGATGAAGCATGTTCTTAACTTCTAGGAGCTGAAAGAGGTCAATGCATTACTCCTACTTAGGAAAGGTCTAACTCTAGGTCACCACTTTATCTGAATAACTTACAATAGAGCATATCATTAAGATTCAAATAATTGTCAAGGACCGGTGACATTAGCGTCCCTAAAAATATTCTTCACTGTTTTCTCATTTGCTTTATCTCATTAGATGAAATAAAGTCAGCAAGTGAATGTACCAATAGGAGGCACTGCTTGGGCTGAAAAGCAGAGAGAGAAAATGGGTGTAAATAATATGCAATTCTAAGTGTCTAAAAACAATGCACTGATTATTACTTTTTTCAGTAGTGAATTTATTCCTAGTTTAGGTCCTTTTCAGAAAAGGATGTAAGCAGTAGAATAGTGTCTCTAATTGAGAAAGCATAAATGTTCCCTCCTTTCTGACTAGGTCTTATGCCAAGCTGAAATCAGCTCAATTTTCACTATAGTCCCATTATTTGTGATGTATGCATCAATCAGCTCTGCTCAAGATCCTAGTAAGGGAGAGTTGTTAAAAAGTCAATTCATTCTCCTTGATTTTGTCCTGGGCCTCTCTGCTGATTTTGCAAGAAAGAGTTTTCAAATACAGATAATTGTAATGAACACTTCTGTTTAATCAGATCTGGTCTGAAGCTGCCTGCTCAGTTGCCGTAGTTGGCTGCAGTGTAATTAGACACCAGCAACTTTAGTTGTCCCTTCTATAAGCTTAAGAGGACCGGATAAGGCAACCTAGATGAAACAGACTCATTCCTTGGGGATTGGGTTTACCCTCCCATCAGGTTCTGAGCAGAAAATTTACAATATATCAAATATTTTGATTATACTGTATGTGGCACTTCCTCCTATTTATGTGTGCTCGTTTTTGTATTGAAAGCAAAGAAGCTAGTACGGTCTATTTAACGGAGTCTGTTGATGTTTCATCAGCTATTGATGAGATTTATGCATAACAGTGGCAAAGCATTTTGATGTCATTGAATGTAATACATTTAAAGACAAGTCTGAACGTGAACTAAATATGGGTGACAAGATGCAAGAAGACATATTGCTGTGTGAGTGCTCACCAATAATTATACATGGAAGTGCATCGTTGACAGTGGCTTATGCAAAATGGCATAGCCTTTCATGAACAGAGCAAGTATATATGCTGACATTAGAAAAACTGCCGTGCTGCTTTGCTTCTCTCCATACAGATCATTCCAAAAGCAGTTTTCTCATAATTTTCTTTTCTTGTAGAATAGCATCCCATTACCCATACACATTGTATTGATTAGCAAGTGCAGCTGTTTTCTATGTGTGCTTCACATTTAACCTCCAAGGAGGTTACTGTTTTAATAGAATTCACTTTGAGAGGAAAATAATCATTTTTCAAGCAGCAATACTGTAAAGAAGCAGCATCTCTTCATTAAAAAGCTTACATCAGAAGAATGACTATGAGAAGTCAATCCTTTCCTGTGATGCTGGAAAAAGCCCCAAGTGATCTTTCTCTTTTTTAACAGCAGTGCTCATTTATCCCTCTGGGATAGATAGATATATCAGTTCCACCCAGCTACTGAAGACTTTGAGAATCTTATTCAAGACCCCAAAACAGAGGTCCTCTTTGTTCTGTGTATGTATAAAAGGCCTGACCAAAAGCACAGGGAACCAGTGGGAGACTTTCCTACTGATATCTATGTATTCCATGACACTTAAAAGATGAGTTTTATCGTCACCTCTTCAGTCACAAGTTTTCTTCTCGTTATATCACTGTACAGTGTGCTGCATAGCCGATACTTGTGGATACTTGTCTTGTGGTTACTGGCAAAAAGTTTTCCAAATGGGTTAAGAACATTTTTCCTACAGCTGACATAGCACATATTCCTGTTTACATAGTATGTTACATGGATTTTTAGACTTCTCTTATAACCTTCAACCTCCATTTGTTTTGAATTACAGCTTCATCCATCCTTGACATTATACTCTCCTTCAGGAAGACTGAATTTCAATGTTGCTCTGAAATTTTGACAGGAATTTTGATATGCCAAGGAATTGAAAAATGGGAGAGCAGTGAGTGAGTGGAAGCAGACCAATATTTTCACCTTGGCATACAACACACTGGAATAGTACAAAAAGTTTTGAAATAGACAGTAATTGAAGGATATTAGAAAAACAATGTAAGGAAAGGAATACAAAAGCTTCTGAAACAAAAAAATGGAAACATATCTTATGGCTGTGACTTAAAGAATCAATCTGCTTATTTTTATCAAGAAGATTGGAATGTGACTTAGTTACAGTGTATTGCTAGAGTCGTGTGAGTTACTGCCTAGTAAACAGCTATTAAACCTTGCAGAGAAATGCAAAACAAGAACCAGCTACTGGAAACTGAAACTGGAGAAATTAAAAGCATGTTAGGCAGACTTGTATTTCTTTAAAAAAGGGAGAATGACTAACTGCTGGAGCAAGCTACCAAGAAAGGTGTCAGCTTCTTCCTGCCCTGCTTCGTTCCTGGTTAAACCTGGTTGCCTTCCTAGGAAATATAGTTTATTCCAAAAGTGATGATGATTTAGTCAAAATTTTGTCATTGAGTTCAGCATAGACATAATGGGATAAAATGTAATGTAGTGAGACAGATTTAATGGTGTTTTCTGTCTTGAAGTCTATTAAAATGTGAATAGCTAGAGCTACTTTGGAATGCATGGCATAATTATTATAAGTACTACTGTACACTTTATTTTAACCATCCTGTAAATTTCATTAGACAGTCCTATTCATTTTCCAGTGAGGACTGTTGGACAACTTCCAAGTGAATACTCTACTGAGGAAAAATATTATTTTCAGATGTAGATATTGCCACTAAGTTGAAGAAAACCATCCTTTTATGGGCTACTTCAAAACTGTATGTTTGGAGATTTTGATGATAAGAAAAACCTGTTTATCGAAACAAGATATTAAGGACATATCATATATACAGAGAATGACCAGTGGTATAGTTTTCTTGCCCAGAAATGCCAGACGTTTGAATATTGTATCAGTATTCTTTGGCCCAGTATGTAAAGTTCTGGAATGACCTACTGGGAGGTAACTTGTGTGACAGCCAGCAATATGTCAACAGGTTACCAGGGTGGCTTTGTGTAATCGTTCATATCACTGTGTGCTTAATTTCAGCCTGTTTCTTTACTGTTGGTTTTTTTTTTTTTTTCTTAAACTCCAATAAGAAAGAGTTGAAGACCTTTAAAGTTAAATCCTAGAAATATAAAAATAGAATTAAATATTGCAGGAAATAAACCCACAACAGTTTTTATTTTAGTGTTCTCTCTCAGCTTAATCTTCCTTTTGAAGTTTGATAGCTTCTAAGAATAAAACATAAACCTCCATAAAAGAACTCTGTCGCTGACGTCCTCTACTGTGCGAGGTGCAGAGCTACTACAGCTGCTCTTTTTTCCCATGTAACACACAGCAAATGTATCTGCATCTTAGATTCCTTTATTTATTTGGAAAGAGTGTGATCATTTCAACCCAACTGTTCACAATCATTTTCTCTGTCCTGGTGTGGGGTGTAGCAGTGTAAAACTGGACATTAAAATATAATCATCAACATCTGCCTCTGTCAGTGAAATAATGGATCTAGTTAATTACCTGGCATCAATATATTTCAAGTAAATTGATTGGTTCTATCCTATCAAATCTGTATGGAGTCATTACCACACAAAGCCAGGTTCTCAGGCTTTGCACATGTCAGATGGGTGGAGAGCTTAGTTTCCCGTGTGTGTATGTAGTAGGGGGATTCTCATCCATTATGAAATCTGCTGTGTATTTGCATATGTGCCATCATGACTGCCTGTATCTAAACTACCACACTGAAATATTCCTGAGAGGATTTTAAATGAAACTCTGTTCATTCAGTTTTATAGTAGTAGCTGGTTGTTTTATGTTGATAATATAATGCACTACATCAGCATATCTCTGCAACATCCTCCATATAATCGTGTACATTTTTATGTAACGTATATGAAATGGGTTTATATTTTATTTCTGCTCTTGGCATGTTATGCTATTTAAGCCTGGCTATACTCTTCTTCAGTGGCATCTGTAAAGGAACTTAATATCTTCTATCTTGACCTGTATTGTGGAGATTCTTTTATGCTGCAAGAAATGTAATTCTTTCAAAGAGACTATCCAGTAATTTGTGACCGGATACCATCATGCACTTTTCTAAAAGACTTACAGGGCTGAGAGAAATTTATTATGTGATTATGGGGAAACGTAACAGGCTGACTACTCCTGAAAGAGTGTGCTCTTGCCTTTCAACTAAGGGGAAATCTTTGCAAGTTCAAACCTGCAGCAAGACTGTACACCTCACATTCACTCCTGTCTGAACCATGAACTGAAGAGCTTCCCTTTCAGTAGCTTTTTTTTCACTTTATTTCTTTTAGGTCTTTGAATGGCACCTAGGAGATGGAAAGTATCTGCTTTTGAGTTGGGACTGATATTTTCTCTAAGGTACCATAATGCAGGAAGGTGAAACAGCTGACGTGACAAGTCTTTTCCATCTTTAGTTACTGTGATAATTCTGAGATACAATAATGACTATTTCAGCTGTAGCTTTCAATTTTCTCAGCTCTGTAGAAATGTTAAAATGTTCAGAAATGTATTTCACTTTAGATGAAAAATACGTAAATCGGGTGTTCTACTTATCTAGGAAGTGATGGTCTCATAGAGAAACCACAGAACTAGCTATCAGATTTGGGCCCCAGGGCATGCCTTGGCTTATAAAACGTGATAGGGAAGCCAGGAATAGGTCCCTGATTGCGGAGGGCCACACCTCTGCCCAGCAGAGCAGACTGCAAGACTACATGATATCACAGCCTGCTGAATAAAATGTGTTAAAAAGCAGAATATATATGTTCAGCTGGTGGGACAGCTGCACTAATCCTCTTTCTATCATTGCTTTTAGGAAGCTAGCTCAGGAGTCTCTACATAGTTCTGCACTCTACCACATACACATATCCTGAGAGCAGTGAGGTATATATAATGACATAGATCCATAGCTTTAAGTATATATAATTAAAACATGACCTAAACTGTAGTATGCTTTGGGAGATGTTCTGATTGAATGTCATTCCACTGATAGATGTCCATTACTCAAAACTGGTTTCCAAATAAGGATTATTTTCAGTATATTCCCAGTGAAAAGGCATTTTACTGTCCATTTCAATGTCCCATTTTGATATCTTTCAAAGGAAAAATTCCATTAGCTAACTTGTCCAAGCTCACATAGAAAATCAATGAAAATGTTTGAAAACTGTTTTCTTTATCTGTACTGGAAATGCGAGATGGCATATTTACTTCTTTATTCTTTCTTCCAACTGAAATAGTCTTTCTAATAGCTGTTGTGTTAAAAGTTGAGATCACTGACCGTGTTGGTGAGTGTTTTACAATTCAATGTTGCTAGGCCCGTGTTTTCACCCAAATGTATTTCTCCCAAATATGTACATAAATATTAGCTTTACTTTGTCTGATTAAAAACACATATCTTCTAGCTTTGTAATTCCATATGTGAAAATAGTCTTCAGGTATGTTTGGTGTATAAATTATGAGAAGTTGTTATCACAAGAATCTCTAGTGCAAATAGGAAATATAGCATATGCTCAAAGTGAAGTACAAATTCATATGTTGATATAAAGATGTTAAACTCTCAATGTTTGCGGCATGTAGATCAATGTAATAAAAATATATTTCTTCCCAAATGGTATATTCTAACATTCTGATAAGCAGAGAGGAAGGGAAGAAAAATGCATTTCATCACAATATCACATCTGAGTCCTGACCATTATTGTCCTCATTCCTCATCTCCACTAATTCTTTTAAATTGACAATTCTAGTAAGGACTCAAGGAGATACTGACTTTTTTTATTTTTTTTCCTCAGAAGAGAAAATATTCAATATCGATTAAAGTTTTCTAAACTAGGATAATCAGAATCCATGGATGGAACATCAGAGTAACTGAAAAAACAGTTTGGAGTAACAGTATTGTTTAGTGTTTATTAGAATGTTTGTTTGCTCTTCCCTGGTGACTGCTATCGAAATAAGAAGCCTTCATGAAGATGTTTGTCTGAAACAGTTATTGGCACAGGTATAACAGAGGTTGTATGAATTTAAGTTCATTCATTTGCCTATAAAATGTTTGTTTTACTAAAATATATACAGATACAAATGTTGGTTTTGAAAAGAAAGTTCATAAGTCAAAGCAGGATCAATAGGACACTTCAAGCATTCATTTTATTGAAACATCACATATTGCCTTGAAATTTTATCACGCATCTCTTTAAAGTGGGTTGAGTCAGATCCTCAATCTGCATAAACTGGGGACAGCATTCACTTGCCTCTTTTGAAACTTTTGGAAACTTATTGTGAAAGAACTAGCACGTATTAGGGAAGATCCCTAGTGAAGCTGTTTAAATGTTCTTAAAAATTTACATTTGAATCTACATTTGCAAGTTAAATTTTCCCTGTGGTTATCCTCCCTGTTCTTATGATGTTGGTTGAATTGAAAGTGACATTTTTGACTGAACACTGAACATAACTTTTAAATTTCAGCTAAAACAGATCAACTATTCTTTGGAAATGGGAAAAAAATTCACTCATCTTTGTGAAACAAATAATTTGATGAAACATCATTTGGATGAAGAAACCTAGTGTTTCCATACTTTAAGCAAAGACTTGGAATCGAAGAGCTGGAGAAACAGAAGAGAGGATCAACATGAGGTCAGAGAGCTGTTTTGTTATCTGTGTGAAAGACACCTGCCTTTGGCTGACTTACAAACTTCTGAAAAAGTGTTTTTTGCACGTGCTAAATATGGGCTTGTGCATGTCTGCCAATGTATTGTCCAAAGATGCCATCTGCATTGAGCATGTGGCAGCACAAGGAGACTCTTTGTGGATTCCAGGGTCCACTGAGGTTATGGGCACACAAACCACAAACAAGAAGGCTCCCTCCTGAGCATGTCACAATGTGCTTGCTGCTTCCCAGTAACAGTGGTAGAAGAAGAAGTTGTGACATATGCAAAAATCAAGATTTATGTACATTTGGGTACAAAGCTTTAAAAGGTTAATATTTTTCTAACTCTACTTCCACTCATGTAGGAAAACATATTTATGACATTGGCTAAAGCTACCTTATCTATTCAGTACACTGTAAGGACATTTCTCTTTTCACTATTGTGAAAATACAGTCCCTAAGGTCTAGTGGAGCATTTTGATTGATGTCTCACAGGTTTTATATCAAATTATAAACTGGAAGAAAATAAATGAATCTAGTAATTTTTCTTTGATTAATAAGAACAAGGTTGCTAACCTAATGAGATAATTGTATGTATCTTTTACACAAACAACATTTAAAGAAATTAATAATTATTTTCAGTAAATATTGTGATCCAAGGTATCCTATTCATTTTAGATTTGTTCCTTTCATGGTATTTGCTTTTTATTGCTGTTTCATTTCTTGTAGAAAATGTCAACAATGTACAACCTGAAGTAATCATTAGGAAAGTGATAGCATGTTTTCCAGCAGTGGAAATGCCAGTACTGTGTCTTCTAATTTATTTTTCCCCTCAGCTAAATGCTATTATTTTAGTGAGACAAGTTGGCACTTTCATGGGGCTGGGAATTTGCAGAGTTGGGATGAA
Organism: Phalacrocorax aristotelis; assembly: GCF_949628215.1. Classification (NCBI taxonomy): domain Eukaryota; kingdom Metazoa; phylum Chordata; class Aves; order Suliformes; family Phalacrocoracidae; genus Phalacrocorax; species Phalacrocorax aristotelis. The sequence goes on along the minus strand of NC_134284.1, from coordinate 6,719,936 downwards.
TTCTGCCAGTTCCATGGTGGTGAAAAATGGTGCTATGAGAAACAAAACATTTTATGTGAAGAGGAAGGAAGCGCAGAGAAATTAAACAACTTGCCTGAGCTCCCACAGGAAACTTCTAACAGAGGTACAAATCAAAGAAAAGTCTTCTGAAAACTCTATGGAATGCCTTAGCTAGAAACCTACCTTTCTTCTGCAGCAGGCTACTGCAGGTTTCTGTTTTCCTTTCCTCAAAATAATTGTTCCAGATCATTTGTGAAATCTGCCATGAAAATGGATTCATTTGGAGTCATTTTAGAATATCGTGATGCCTTCTTTTTATGTTAGCTCTCTAATAAGAATAGAGAAGAACAAAAAATCTAATATGCTAAAGCAGTGAAGTTGCACCAAGTGTATCCAGTCTTGGGATTTGAATGGCTACCTAGAATAACAGTATGAACCTGCTTTCTGTGAATATGTGCTAGGAACAGGAAATGATACAAAATTAGTTCTAGTGACAGTCTGTCTCTTATGAGTTGATGTTTACATGGATGGATAAAACTTTCAAGAATAACGGAAAGTTAATTGACCTTTGGGAAATAATTCTTATAAAATTCTGGTCAATTTTTGTGTACAGTTTGTACCACAATGAGTACACTGTTCCACAATACAAATAATTTTGTCAAAGATTGATTTTATTATACTGGCACAGTAATCCAAGTTATTACAACTTGAAAAGAAGTAAAAGTGTCTATCAAAAAAATGTAGTCCTGGAATTTCAAAACCTTAGCAACTGCTGCCAAATCTTTACAGGATCTTTTTCTGGAGTAGAAATTTAAAACAATACCTGAACTGAAAAAAAAGAGAGCTACCATTTAGATGATCAGATTACATTTAAAATTCCCAGATCCCATCTTTTCTTCCTGTAGTGGTCACCAACCACTGATCAGCCCAATAACATGCAACATCCTCATCTCAAGCCTGAAATAAAGGTATTCCCTGTACCGCACATTCCTTCTCTCTCTAGGTTGCATATACTGTCTGGTTTATCTTGCATACTATAAGCTCAGCTCTGTTTTTGCTTAAATTTTCATGTTGCTTTCTACTCCAACTACAAAAGTTGTCATTCTTTTCCAACAGCTGCAACATCCCATAGCTCACTCTAGGTAGTTCAGTTTTGTTATCAACAGTTTTCTGTGAGTTTAAGGCAGCACTGTGTCCCTTAATTCATTCCCATATTCCCTTCCACTCATGTCCTCAGAGTTCTACCTCCCCACATCTACCTTTTTTTTTCTTTCATTGTGTTTTTTTTGTTTTTATTTAGATGTTCTGGTTTCATCTGGAACAGAGTTAATTTTCCTCCTAGTAGCTGGTATTGTGCTGTGTTCTGGATTCAGCAAGAAAATAATGTGATAACACTCGTATGTTTTAGTTGTTGCTAAGCAGTGCTGATAGTAAGTCAAGGACTTTTCAGCTTCCCATGATCTGCCAACAAGGATGTGCACAAGAAGTTTAGAGGGAGCATAGCCAGGAAAACTGACCCCAGCTGACCAAATGGATATCCCACACCATATGACGTCAGGCTCAGTACATAGAGCTGGGGGAAGAAGAAGGAAAGGGGGAGGTTCGGAGTGACGGTGTTTCTCTTCCCAAGTCACCGTTACGCGTGATGGAGCCCTGCTTTGCTGGAGATGACTGAGCACCTGCCTGCCCATGGGAAGCAGTGAATGAATTCCTTGTTTTGCTTTGCTTGCATGTGCGGCTTTTGCTTTACCTGTTAAACTGTCTTTATCTCAACCCACGAGTTTTCTCATTTTTACTCTTCTATTTCTCTCCCCCATCCTACCAGGGGGGAGAGAGTGAGCAGCTGTGTGGTGCTTGGCTGCTGGCTGGGGTTAAACCACATTAGCCAAGCAGTACTTCAGCATCTCCTATGCTGCTGTGCTTCCCTCAGGTGAAATGCATAGACACACAAGATTTCTCTGTTTTCAAGGCCCATGAAAATCAGTAGGAAGATCTACATTAATTTAAAATGGCTTTGTATTGAGTCCATATTAATATTACATGTACAAAATATGTTGCCTAGTGATAATCTGAGCTGAGACTTCACAGCTGTGAAGAAGCTAGCTACAGTTTCACATACAAACCTTGCTCGGCACTTCAAAGGATCCATGCTTTGCTCTTAGTGGTTGTATGTGTCCCCACAAAAGCATATATCTGACATAGTAGCAGGTGGTTCTAGCAATTTTTTTTTAAATTACTTTTAATTAGGAAAAAATGTGAGTTCAGCTCATTCTCGTTTGTGAACATTCTGGAAGAAGTAGATACCAGTATTAATGATGAAACCTGTGGAGTCATTTTTAATCATAGTCACAGAAACCAAAAGAGAAAAGCAAAAATTCATCATTATACATTTTAATCAGATGAAAAATAATTTTTATGTTATCAGCAGTTTCTTCCAAATATCCCTGTTATTTTTGGTTAAGGATAAATTATATTTTTTCCACACAAAATGTGAAACACAGTTAATGAGAATCTTCATAAACTTTCCAGTTTAAACTATCCAGTTAATTTAGGTAGCAAATGTCTAAATGGGTTAAACTGTATGTGGCAGAACAGCAATGAACATTTTTTTTCTCTGACCATTGAAGTGGTCTGATCCCCCGACATACACTTCTAAATGATAGTTGATATCACCCTTTTTCTTTCTTTCTAATATGATGGCTATAGGAAGATGAAGCATTTCCTGCAAGTCAGGAGAGAAGGAAAGCTGAATTGAAAGCTGAAAGAGAATTGAGGCAAGGATAAAGGACAGTTATTAAATTTGTGAACTCTATCAGGGGACAAGAAAATAAACTGTATGACTGACTAGAAGTGTATTGGAGTATGACATTTCATTTTTATGCAGGTCTCAGTGATAAAGGTTGTCACTGAAGAACACTGCAATTCCACAAAAGCAGTTAGCACATTCATTGACTATCAAGATGGCTAAAGTGCTTGTCTTTTGTTGCTATCTCATGTTTTTATGTGGGGCAATATAGTTCAGGGGCTCATGACTGAACATCAGACTCTCTGCTTCTATAGCAAGTTTATTATAGGTTTCCTTTTTATTCCACACAGGAACATAATCTCTAGCTGACATTTTTTTCTCCTCTCAATTTACAGGGCTGTATTCATTTAGGGGTTTTCAGATTATACCCAAGCAAAACAAAATGAACAGAAATGCAAAAAGAAAAGAGTTGTAAGCTCACCGTTGGGGTACATTGAATATGTGCTGGAGCAGAGAGCAAAGGGCTAAAATGAAACGCATTTGAGTGTGAAGACACTGTAGGATTGGTTGTAAAGTTAGAAACTATATAAGACACAGGCACCAACACCATCTGTTTGCTAAAGAAAGAAAAAGAGAGAAAGGGATATGATTATTGGTCAGACAAGAGTATTGCAATAGGGCTTGAAGCCCTGACAGCCCTAGTTTGAGCCTGGGTAATCCAGTCTGTGTGCTGTAAAGCAAGATTCCTAAATTCAGCAAGTCCTTGATAAAGTTAGGCTTTCCAGTACTGCCTTGGATACAGGACATGGGAAAACTAGGCAGCAACCTGTGAACTGTCTGCCAGATTGTGAAAACTTGGGTTTTATTAAATATTTATGAATGGGTATCTTTCTGTGAAGAATAGCTTTGTCCCCTATTTTGCTAAAACTTTTGCTACTAGTAATTACATCAAAATACATAAATTTTGGTCAAAATTTACTTACATATGGAGAAATGCCAAATGATATAATCCACAGTTTGGTCTTTTAGCAGGCATTTTCTACAACAACAAAAGGTTTATTCCTATAGTCCTGAGTAGATCTAAGGGTGAAAGCAAAATGTCTATATTGTTCCTCAGTATACTCTAAAAGCCACGTTGGCCTTTAAAACATAGTTCAAACTTTAAATGTACTCACACGGGATGCATCTACATTACTGACTGGTGCCATACAAAGAAGAAGGCAGGACTTTGACTTTCCATTATGGTTATAAGACCATATACTCACACTACAACTTTAGAAGCAATGAGATCTGCACCAACCGTTGGTTATAGATACAGGCTGCACAGCTGTACTTAATAGGCAATGCAAAGTAGATTTCTGTACAGATATCCCAGACTGTTTTGCTGTCATTGTGAAACTCCTGCACGCATGTAGAGAGCAAACTTCTGGAAGCAAAGTGTGAGGAAGAAATGGAATTTCTACATTGCAAGTGGTGATCTCTAGATGGTGCATTAATGCACAAAATCAGTCTTGGTTTTGCCATGAGGAAAACCTTAAACAGAGCACAACAGTGTTCTCCAGTGCACAGGAAACAAATCCAGACATAGATACAAAGCACATTTACACCTAAAAAGAGCTGTTCCAAAGCACTAAAACATCAGGGTGGATGCAGACACAGTGGCATTTCAAGATAATTCCCTCCCCTCTACTGGAACTCTGCTCAGAGCTGAGTGAGAGATTCTGCGTACTTTTTCATCACCAAGTAACTCAGCCATCAGGCTCAATCCAGCTTCTTCTCTGCTCCTAATCTACACACGTGTATCATATTACTTCCAAGCTTCCTTTCAGAGCAGATCAGCTAGCTCCCATTTAAGAGAAGTCTTTATTTACGTGGAAGTTCCCAATGATCTAGGGATCATTCTTGGTAGGCTCTTTGGTTTAATCACAAACATTTGACTCTTTTAACTCTCCATAATCCTTCATGCTCTTCCATGGAGGTCTTGTGCTCACTATAAAATAGTTGTCCTCTCCATCCCCTCAAGTGACAGCTTGCTATTTATTACTCATGACATTATTGGAAACAAACGTACAGTAAAAAGTAGGTTTTTAAGCTCAGAGGGACACCACAAGGACTTTGGAAGACAACTCAGAAAAGTTTTACGCAATATGGAGATAGCCTGCCCAGACTAGTGGAGTCTAGCCTTGGGCAGTAATGGAGATCAGCCGTTATGCACCATGTGGCATAGTTAGTTTAGCCTTCAGTGTTATCTAAGAGGAAATCCCTTGATCCTTCCTTCATAATTTATGAAATCTGTATAAACTAAGTAACAATACTAAGATGTGGCTTTGTTTAAACAAAAAATAAATCTATAGATTAAACTGCAACTGTTTTATTAGGTAACTTTGTTGAGTTCACAGAATCACAGAATGGTAGAGTTCATTGAATCTTCTTTATTGATGCATACTTTATACTCGAATTTATATTCTGTTATTTTTGTTCAGCTTTTCAACCCAGCTTAAAAATGCCACAGACAAATAACCCTTTGCATTTGTACTGGATCCCAGCACATACAGTGGATTCTTTTCTTCTGTGTCATTGCTTGGTCTCAACCTGACTCACAGCTTTTTCATCTTTTTTTTTTCTTTTTTTTTTTTTTTGTCTCCATTTGTTTCTGGGGTCAATTGACATTGACAATTCAATCCATTTCAAACCTGTTTCGCTGACTTATTAAGATATACACAAAAAGGAATATGTCTCTCTGAGGTTCTTCTTTCAATTACAATTAGTTTATGTTTTTTCTCCACTAGGATGAAGTTCATAGCACACTGTCGTGCCCCAGAGCAAAAGGTGTAGCATGTAACTCAGCACCGCACTCACGTTTTATCCTACCATACTTGGAAAAAACAAATCCATACATAGGGGAGCTTAATCACTCAGATGACTTTCTTACCTGAGCAGAGGAATAAACTGAGTGGCTTAGATTTATTAGTATTAAGAACAAGCATGACCACATTATTATGGTCTATTAAATTAATCTCTATACTGAATACAGTAACCTACATTGCCTCACATCTTGACTATGACATATCAAAAGAACGAAAATCCATCTGCTTTCCTGACAATTTATTTCTGCTTTAGCTTGTACCATTATTCTAATTTATATACCTTTTTGTCTAGACGTCTCCACTTCTTGAACATTTGCATAAACTGTTACACTACAGCATATTGCTGAAACATTCTTATGTTTTTACTTTTGTTTTGCAGTACTGATAGGTTGTTTGAAAGAAGTCTAATTCCAGACAACAGGTCTTGCATATTTAGAAGGTATTGAGATCCATGGTTATGCTATTTGCCTTTTTCTTTTTTTGGAGGTGATATCCACCACAGTGGCAAAGGTGCTTAGGTCTCCACATAGAGCATCCCTGAAGTATCGACACGAGTGCGTGTGTAACAGGATTCAGATTAACTCATTCATCTGGGTGGTACATGTATACGGTACCATTTGTCATCCATTGAAATAAAGACATAAGGAATTGCTTTTGTTTCTTTAGTTTTGCTGGAATTCTGTAAAATGTACACATAAAAATCATGGATAGAACTATGATAGATGCTGACTACAGAAGACATTTATATGTTGAGTAGAATAGGCTACACTGTAAAGCAAGGTTTTCTTTTCACAGTTAGCACTCTTGAGAAGATTAGTATAATATAGCTTGGTTTTATGTGCTATATTTAGACATTTAGAAGACAATGGCAGAGGAAGAAAACCATAACAACAAACATAATGAGTTTTGCATTTGCAAAAAAAATGTTCATAGAATCAGATGAAATTTGCAATTCTCCATATATGCCACAAAAATTTAACTTGAAACACACTTGAGATTAACCACCTCTAAAACAGTAAAATGAACCTGCTGAAGTTACCTGAATTACTCCATGAAAACGACTGATATTTTTGGTGAATTATTCTGCCAGATTTAATTTCGTATAATGAGACAGGTTTATAATTCAACCAGGCATAAAAATTATTTGTGTTTTACTAGTTTGCTATTCTTGAAAAATCAATCCCAATGGACTATTAATTAATCAGGTTATATAAATATTTGGGTTTTAAAATACTTACCAAAAAGTTGCATGTTTTTATATTGCAATATGCTTTGCATATTAAACATTCTTGGGATAAAGTTCCAAACTAATTTTTACATAATATAACTGTGGCTGTATTTTGAATTTTTTCACGTGACTTGCTTGAGGAAATTTGAGTATTTTTACTACATTGCGTTGTCAAAATCGATGCCAAGTGTATGTTGAAGCTGTAACTACTGAGGTCTAAAACCATGACTGATATTGCAGATTTAAATGTGTGCATCTGTCAACTACAACAGTAGTGGAGACACTTTGCCACTTAGACATCAACCAGGCACTTGAAAATCTCCCAATTCAAGCTTAAAACTGGCTAAAAGCTTTCTAGGGAAAAATTAGGTTTCAGTAAGACTAGGTCTTCACAGGAAATTATGCTATTATTTCTGATATTAAAAAACCTGAAGCTTTTTTTTATATTTTATAATGATGATATGGTTAAAAGAAAATATAAAGGCTAAAAATATCAAATATTTGTTATATCTTTTATGCCTATACATATTTATCCTTATGCACAGTTACGTATATGCATATTTGTAACAGGGTATTTAAATATGTGATATATATTTGGGAGAGAGTTGAACACTTTATCTTAATGTAAGAAAGAATTATGTTTTAAAATCAGCACTTCACACAAAAAAGGGAAATCCATATTAGGCTGTAGTATAGTATTTTTCTATACTTGAAAAACACTTACCTGAAAACAACGAAGTAACCAGTCCAGATGAGATATGCTCACAATAGGAGTGACTGTTGGACATGCCAGTAAAAGTTTGAGAAAACCTGAGCTTCAGGACCTAACCGAAGTTTATTAGCCAACCAGGTGTCAGTAATAGTTTTACACAGTGGATAAAACCAGGGATGGAGCAATTTGATACTTCTATGATGTATGTGATGAGGTGAATCAGATGCTATCTTATGCTCTGTCTGTATAAGATATCACTTTGTTCCTTCATTTTTAATTTTAATCAACCTTAGTGTACTTCACAGTGCTAAAGTACAATTACTGTGGCCATCACAGTGCAATTAGTGGTGGCCAAAAGATAAATATGTTCTCCAAAAATAGGATTGTTAGGGAAAACGAGTAAAGAAAAACAAAGCTCTGAGAAAGAGTTGGACAGAGACATGAAATCCGTGCTAGAAGACTATAACAGTAAGACACAAAACAAAACTAAACAGAAATGTTTTTCCTCATTTCATTTCCCTCACTGCCTTTCTTTCTTTCTCTCTCTCTTTTCTTTTAAATTAAAGTAATTACTTAAGGAAACTAAAATTATACCAAGCAATAATTTGTTGCAAATTCTGTGTTTGAAATGTTCAAGATCAAACCACAATTGATGTCCTTTTGGAGAATTTGGGTTTTGCTGTATAGCGAAGGAGAAGGATGAATCACAGCTGGAGGGGGAGAGGGAAGAGGAAACAACAAACCCCATAAAAGTAACTTTTTTCAAAATGGAGCTTGATCAATGGATTATGCGATGTGGTTATCTGCTCTAGCACTAGCAAGGGAACGATCTCAGTGACCAACAAAGTCCCTTTACGATCTAATGTTCTACAGTATCTATCATTTTAAGTTTCTTCAGGGATCACTCCAGTTTCAAGATGATAGCTGTAATTGAACCCTAAGGTGGTAAATACATTCAGTTACAACAGGAGATAGTAACTCCTTATGGAAGCCAAGTTGTTCCCAGAGCACTCAGGTTGGAAATTTGCATCCCAAATGATTGATTCTGTTGCATAATTATGGTGATGATATGAGTATTTGTCTTTTTTTTTTTATCTTTTATTTGCACAGTTACTATCCAAAGCTCTGTTAGCTTTTCCTAACTGTAACATACAGGAGAATGTTTCTGTCACGGACCCAAACTGTAATAAGCTTGCTCACTCTGAGCTTATAAATAAACCAAGGTCATGTTCTGCATCAGGGCACGCTTTACAGCTTTTCAAACTGTTTCATGAATGCAAACTCTCCATGGATAGTGACTGATGCAACTTGAAAAACCTGAGAAGAAGCACTCTGAAGCATTTGTCTTATCTGGAGCTAAGGAAACCATCTTCCTGATACTCCCATGCTAGAGGGTCCACCTCATTGCTGTCTGGAACTGTGCGGGAAACCCTTTGTGTTGTCCTCAGGTTGTGATGTAGAATCTGCAGCTTACATGCCTGGCATGAGGGCAGGGGGTTAAAATTGTTACGCTGGGAATGAGTGGAAAGAATCATGATGGAAACAAAGCAATTTTAACTGTATCTTTTCTGTAAGTGTGAAACAGAAATAAAAATACAAGTCTTACTAAGATCAAAACAGTTTGTCCTCAGAGAAAAAAAACTGTCTGTTTTCTTGCTGTTCTTAGCTGAAGTTGCAACCAGAGTTTGAATCATCATCAATTTTTCATTTGAGATCATTGCTACTTTACGACAAATCATTGCTACATTTTGTAGGAGTGAACTTCCATAAAGGAACCTACATTAATAGAGTTTTTCAGTTCAATTTCTAATTTGAGTAATGCATATAACTTGTGGTATATTTGACCTTGATGTTGTACTGGAGATAAATTGGCCCCATCAGTTTTAATTTTTTCCTTATTTTATTAATGCATTATCATTTCCTCTTTTTACTTTATAGTTAGTATAGCCATTAGACAGTGACACAAATACTGTTAAAGATGTTATGAAAATCAGCTTCTCCCTGGTAAAAAGCAATAGGATGAGAGGAAACGGCCTCAAGCTGGGCCAGGGTAAGTTTATGTTGGAGAGTAGAAAAAAATTCTTCACCAAAAGGGCTGTCAAACATTGGAACAGGCTGCCCAGGGAGGTGGGGGAGTCTCCACCCCTGGAGGTATTTAAAAGAAGGGTAGACGTGGTGCTTGAGGATACGGTTTAGTGGTGGGCTTGGCAGTGATAGGTTAGCGGTTGGACTCGATGATCTGAAGGGTCTTTTCCAACCTTAACGATTCTGTGATTCATAAAAGTGAAGAAGGAACTGTTTGGATTATCATCTCATATGTTACAAATTAAGCTATTTTTCGGCTTTTCCCTGGATAGAATTTAAACTGTTTTTAAAAAGAGCAGAATAAATAAGCTGTCTTCTGTTACTCCAGGAAGTTCCCTTCAAATTTCTAACAGCCTTTCTATTGAAATGCTGTAGGCCTATTGGAGGGGTTTTTGACTGGAAATTAAAAAAGAGAATGCAAATTCAGGTCCAAGGGAAATTAAGAAGACAATAGTTTCTTGAGTATTATCCACATTTGAAAAGGAAGGAACATTTTAGAGATATGAGAAGAAAAAACAGAGATGGAGACAAAGATAGAAAAAACAAATTCCAGGCGTAAATAACCAGATTAGTTTTGGTAGATAACAATAATCTTTGAGTTTCTCACGACTGTAGAAACTTTTGAGGTTGCCTTACTATTACTGAGAGGAATGTTTATGCTTGTATTTGCAGTGTCAAGGCCAGGTCGACAGTAATTTTTCTGAGAATCCTAGGTACGTATTTCAGTGCATCATCTAGTCAACTAACTTTCAATTTATTCATTGCCTTCCCCTATTCTTTTGCTGTTAGATATGTCAGTAAAATTCAACAATGCCAACTTCGCCTGAATTGACAGGTTAAATAAATTTCACCTACAAGTTGTCAGCTATCTCTAGCATTCACGTTGTTTTTTATAAGTCATCCCATACATATTTTTGAATTTCAATGCTTTCTTAATGTTTTTGCAATTTTTTTTTCTCTTTACCAGAGAGAAAAAGTTAAGGATAAAACCCCAAAATATAATATAACTATATGATATAGTTATATTATATTAACTATATAAATATAAATATAAATATAAGATTTATAAGTATAAATATAAGTAAATATAAAAAACTATATATTATAGTAACTATAAAAATGTCATCTTTGAGGTTAATAAAAAGCATTGATTGTATTAAAGGGGTTTTTTTTGCTTATAGTTTTTATTTTGAAGGTTTTCTTTAAGGTTGGACAGCAATCAAAATATTTTGAAAATATTTATAATATTCAAATAATAAAAATTATAAATTGTTCTAAAGCACATTTCATCTAATATAATTTATGAAGATTATATAATTTTGAAGATTAATAAACCACATTTGCTTTGTTATAGATGATAGATAGATGTTATTGACTTTCCCCCTCCAATATACGCACCTCTATGAAATTCACACAAACAATGACATTAGTTTACTAGAGGTGAACTATAGGATTGAATCATGAGAAATCAGTGGTGTGGTAGTTCAAAGGGAAGAAGAAAATGTTAACAGTAATTTATATTTATTCAAACGTGTATTAGAAGGGGCCTCAAAGCATGATGTGTAGACTGCTAGTGCCAAAAAGGATGTCAAAAAGCAGTAATAGCTGCCCCCCTGACGCCTGCCAAATATCTGCCTCATTGTCTTTCTTTGGAGGCCGTGGGTAGCTGCTGCGCCCATGGCTGCTGAGGAGCAACAGGAGCTCTGGAGCCCGCAGCGACTTTGTGCGGCCTCCAGGTGAGAGGGGAGGGTGGAGCTGGCGCCCTGCCTCCCCCCGTGCTGCCTCATGGCCTGGGGTGAAGCCCTGGGGTGCTGCCTCCCACCTCCTGCCTCGGACATCAGTGCCTGCAGGATACCGGTGCCTGAGGGGTCAGGTTTGAGAATCACTGCTCTCATGCGTGTGCTGTATATTCCTGTATGAATCGGGGTCTCCTGCTCACTGTCACTGCAGGGTACAGAACAGGGAAAAGTCATAGAAATCATGATGGGACGTGGTATACAGTGATACCGTTATCTTTACCAAGCAGTCACAGATACCTTGCTAAAAGCTGATCATGGGTCCTGCTTAAGAACAGGAACTGGGCTGAAAAGTAGCTGCTGCTAAACATCATAGTCTGCCTGGAACAGAATCATTTGAAATACCAGAGTGTTGCCTCAGAAAGATGCTGCAGTGGTTTAATCATGGGAGAGCCATATACGTGGCTACTGCTAGCAGCCGTTGTCCAGAGGGAGAGCTCTAGAAATGAAATGGAAAAAAGGCCAGTGTTTGTTATTGTTTCCAGGTGTATGGGCAGCCTTCAGAGGACAGCAGCCTCAGAAGGATTATCAAGTGGGACAGAAAGAATAAAAAGAAGTAACATTAAAAAAAGACTATTTATGTGTGCTCCGGATTGCTTTTAGGAAGAGTGGTGGAGCAGTGGGTTTGAAGGGAAAAGAAAGGTTAGGTTAGAGAACAGTAAACAGAGTCATGCACAGCAATGGGCTGAGCAGGGGTAAAGAATGGAGAAAAGGAGATGTTGCTAAATCACTAAATCATAAGCGGTGATAATTATGTCTTGAAAATTGGTTTTCTGGGGATTAATTTCACCTGTATCCTCTGTAGAGGATAGGGACCTGTAGAGAAATTTTGCTTACCCTGCTGCTATAACCCACAAATTCCTGACTGCAGCCATCTATCTACAAGGACATATGCATTTTCTTTGATCTTCTTGCCTTTAATTTCTACTTTTACCTATCCTTCGTATCTTACCAAACCCAAAGCTTTTTATGGCATCATCAGTCTGTGTCATATATACGTATTTCCATGGAGAGGCCAAACTCCTAGGATCAGGAGAGGATAAGTAGCTTCAGTACTACCCAGACTAAAGGTATTTCTTTCTGAAGATAACACAGATTCCTCGTCCCTGGGACTTTTGTTTAGGAATGGTAATATATGTTTTTAATTACCTTCTATCTAGGCTTACATGAGAGAAAAGACATACTATTGTGGATCACTCCTGCTAGGAATTTAGAAAATATGTATTACTGAACTTTTAAATGAAATAATTTAAAGGCAAAGCATGTAGATATATATTTAAACAATAAAAGAAAAGGGAATAGAGCAGTAACTGATTTTCCAGGCAAGTTTATCCTCTACAAGACATACCTCAGAGGAGGGTGAATTGATGAAGGCTGTGACCAATGACCTTGCAAAAATTATGAGGTATGGAAAAATCCTATGTCACAATTCTGTATCTATTTTTAAAAGCATGTCTTTTGTAGAGGTTTGGGAATAGAAAGGCTAATTATATTTCATTGTTTTGAAAGGGTTGTTGACCTCCACAAGAATAATAAACATGGAGTGACTGAACAGGATGTGTCACAGGTGAATAATGCTATGCAATATTTGGAACAGTACAGCAGAGCATGGAGGTATTACTGGAACCTGCAGGATATCAAAGAATTCTGCATTCTACAGTATTTCCTGTGGAGGGTGATCTCACATCACTTAAAAGATCCCATTAATTTCTACTGGTCATTACCATATATGAAACAGTGTAAATAAAGCAATATATGAATGTGATGGCCCGGATTCCACCTACTGCTCTGTGATGAAAACAACAATATGAAGTATTGCGTTTCTTGTACCTTAACATAGAAAATCTACCATAAAAGTATGCCATTTTGTAGCATGTGCTGCACCTTTTTGCCATTATGCATTAATCTTTTTTAGTTCCAAGACATGTAGTATATAGATTAGTATAAAAACTGAAGCCAGGCCTGAAACTGTTGGCTTCCATTGCAAGTGATGCATCATGTCTTTAGGCAGCAATAAAGGTGATTTCAGAGCTCTAAAATGAACCTGCTAGCTTTATGTTCACAAAATTTCTTTTCATCTTAACATTCTGAGCAACAGAATGTCATTACAAAAGGTACAATGTTACAACTTTTTAAAAAAGTATCCATGTGTGCAAAGTACATGTTCAGTAATCCCATCTTCTGCTTTGTAGCAACTTCCCAAGTGCTCTGAAAATCTATTCCAAAAAACAGGATCTATAATTTTATTGTATAATATTCTTGTAGAAATAAAATTTTCTTTTGAAATTTGCTGACCTTGATTTTTTAGAAAAAAATGAAATGAAATCAAATGTTAAAATATTTCAACACTCCAAAAAATTTTCAGATTTTACTTTCAAATATTATTCTGTATCTAGAAATTTATGATGAAACCAAAAGTCAGACTGTAAAAAAATTATTTCACTGAACTTTTAAAAATTTAGATATTTAAGATGAAAACTTATTTATGAATTTAAATTTTATCTAAATTCTATTTCCTGAACAGTTTCTCCTAATTCTGGCAGAATTCTGTTCTACCAATAGATACGACTTATTTACCCTTACACTTTTTAATCTGGCCAACTTTTTCACTTGGACTGGTTTGTAGGTGCACTAATTCCATAATTACAAGTTTCAAGTTTGTAAATGTCATTTTTTTAAAGCTGTTTCTCAGCTTGGCATTTTAAACTCTCTGATCTGGGTCTCAGAAGATGTGCAGGCACCTCCATCTTTACTTTCCCAGCATCTCCAGGGCTGCTTTTCAGCTGCTACTCAAACCTACAGTTACATAAATCTAGGTGTTTGACCTTCTGCCTGTCAACATTTGTAGAATCACTTCAGTGCTGAATCTGCTCTACAGCAAAATACCTCCTCAGAGTCATAGGTTAAGCCAAGGCTTAAGAGGGTACAAAATGATTTCTCAAATTACGTGGGAAAAATATTTTTCTGTGATACCGCAATATGATCACGATGCTATGTTTACAGCATTTTTGACACTGATAAGCAGCGGTACTTCATTAAGATAAAAAGAGGAAATCAGGCTACACGTGAAAGAACAACAGAATGTCCATAGAAAGAGTCTATCAGGACACAACTAAGTTAAAGGTAAATGCAAAAGGGTTATTTAGCAAGAGAAGGGAGAACAGTCAGATGGTTTCAGGAGTCGCTCTTTGGCTAACACAGCCATGGATCCCGCCATTAAATAGGCAGATCGGGACAGCTTTAAAAGCATTACATGAGATAGCTTTCTCAAAACAAAGTCAGGTACGTATTTGATGTTGTGCTATCTCAGGTACTAAAATCAAAGTTACCTCACTGGAAGAGACTCACAGCTATGGAAAAGTATTTACTTAGCAGACAAGTAGCTTTTGAAGATGCTACTACCAAGATCTGTTTGTTTCTGCTTCTCTTCTGTGTTGCCATCCATAAAGCTCTTCTGGTACTGGTTCATCTGACTGTTCCTTGATCCGGTCCAACAAGATCAGTTTAAGCAGGTGAAGGTTTGAGATGACTCATTGTATTTTATCTGAAGTAGGACTAGTGAGAAATTCGTTGACAGGATGTCAACTTGTGCCAGAAGGGTACAAATGAACTTCTTGTAACGGTAATGTTTCAGACTTTCCCATTTTATATTTTGGCAGGAACACTTAAATAGGCAGAGGCCAGCCTTAGTCCAGCAACACTGTTTCTGCTGCATGAAATGCTTCAGTCGTTTCCACACGCCACTGCATAGCACTTTAGAGATTGGAAAGCTAGTGTAATCTTGAATCACACAAGAGGTTTCTTGAAATATTTGTCATATAGTTCAGTGATAAATATAGTGCAGAACTTTAATTTTCAGCTAGCTTTGATAGAATAGCCTTCATATATACAATAGGTATTTGTGTGATAATTAATTGTCTATTTGCATTTACATATAGATATACCTTTATATATTGAAAGAATATTTTAAGCATAACTAGGTATACACCCTTATCTGCAAAATTAATATCTATTTATCTAACTACATATGTGGGTTTTAAAAAATTCTTTATGTTATAATAGGAAAAATATCCCTCATAAATTTGTATTTAGTCTGAGACCATCTTAAACCTACTGCTATTATGACTAGGATCATCAACTCCCTGCATAATTTCTCCTTTTCTATTGTCTCCTTCTGAACCTTAATTCACTTAACTATACATTTATTTCAAGAAGAATCAGGATCTTGTAGATGCCCCATCATCTACAGTAACCGAAGATGCTTTATAGTTCAGCGGGGAACATTACAGACGTGTGCACGTGCACACACGCACGCTATGAGAACATGAGAGCTTTTGTTGTATGTGAAGCAACGGGCACAGCAGCACAGTAAAGCACCCTTACTTCTGCAGTTTGAATTCCTTCAGCGGTTTGTTGGCACAATTTATGACAGTTATTTATATTCATTGCAAGCCTGGGGGAAGAGCAAAGCTTGAAAGGGGGCTAGTTGGTAAGAGTTTTCAGTCCTGGGAAAATGTAAGTAAAATGGAAAATATTACTTTATTGTAATTTTTTTTGCCAGTGGAACAATAATTACCTTTAATCATTATTCCTCTTACATTGAAAATAAGTTACATAACATTTGAAAAGAACTTACAAAGATTAAAAAGATGATATATTCATTTTTTTTCTGTTTTGACTATATTTAGGTGCAAAAATAACAAATTTTATGGAGCAAGAAAATTATTATTTTAGGAGAAATGTATTGCAATATTAACAAAGTCAAAATCAGAAATAAAGGTAAAAGCAAGGCATGCTTGTGGAAGTTCCAAGCCACAGAAAATGCAACATAATTGGTGATGAAATATTTCCAGTAGGGAAAAAATATGAAGACTAAAAGGTTTCCATAGCAATGGACTATTACTTTCTCTTAAAGCAAAAAAGGTCTCTGGAATGAGAACACTCTCTAGGAAAAATGAATGCGAATATATTATAAAGGTTTGATACTGTACATTTATTATTTCATTTTATAAGACTTCAGAGCTACTAATGACCTGGAAGATGAGGCTCTAAGGTATAGTGACTTGGCACATACAGGAAATACAACAGCATCAGTAGTAAAATAAGACACATTAACAAAGGTGAGTGAAGAGTGAAATATCACGATGGACACAAGCTTTATTAATGAAACACAGAAGCTGTTATTTTGCTTTATTGCATTCTTCTGCCAACTGCAAGAATGGAGATAAAATTCAGATCTACCTCTGCACATCCCATATTTCAAAGTTAGCTGAAGGTCTACACGGTTCTTGATGAAATAGATTCCAAATGTTGTGTTTTAAATAACATTATTGTATAACTGGTATGTTCTGAACTATTATGATGGTGTTGAGTAACCAGATCACAAAGTTACATCTTACTCATTTGGTCTACTTTTATTCCTTCCCCATGCCTTTCACAGCCAATACAGTAGGAACAGTATGGAAATTGTTTCTGTTCCTAACTTTTCCAGCTGTAAAACAAAATAATTGCTCACTGTTCGGTAGCACAATGGATCCTGAAATAAAATTTCTCTATATATAAATGTAGAATATTATTATTAATTATTATTCTTAAAAAGGACATATTTTCCCATTTTGGTTAAACAGAAAAACACTTGAGTTTTGTGTTCTGATTTTGGTAGGAATTTTTCTCCACTGAAATGTTTCTTTCCAGCATTAATTGTTTTTAAAACATGTTAGGTAAACTTGCTGGACCAGGACTACCACTATATACAATTTTAAAGAGGCACATCACCTTGAAAGAGGAAGGCTGTGGAATCAAATTCTGTTCCTATGCCCATCACTCATATATTTGCCATTCTGAGAGAATAATTACTTTCTGCAAGACAATACCTGCAGTTCATTCAAATTTTGATTCCATTTAATTTCATTCTTTAGCCTGTGAATCTTACAGGTTCATATAATGAATTTGTCGCATGTGGCAAGTTGAGAGAACTGGTCTCACTAAAGCTAATGGGAGATAAGCCTTTAATCTTCATACAAGACTGTGACCCAGAAATTCATCTCAGCTAAAACATAAATATTATAACACAGATCTCTGTTGTGGTTAATACTGAATTTATATTGTACTAAGGCGATAGGTTGAGTATTTTTCTTGCCTTCCTATTATCTCGGTTTAGTTCAGTTCTCAGCATTTTTGAAACCTCTTTTAAAATAAATATTGTTGCCACTGTGTACTGCATTCTCATAGTCTGGAATCTTTGACTTGCTTGTGGTACTTTAAGAAAAATGTTTACCTTACGTCCTGGGTCTCTAGGGCCTATTATTTTAGTGACATCTCATGAGGAAAAGAAAGAAAAGAAAAAGGAAAAAGTTATTTTTATATTTTCTCTCTCTTATAATCTATAATAGTTAGCAGTCACACAAAGAAAACCTTAATCCCTGGAGGTCAAGTCTGAAAAACTATTGTGCAATATTTCAATCAGCTAGGAGATACAATTTGGTGAGTCAAGGAATATTCTGCATATTGCTAAAGTATCAAGAACAGCTCTCACTTTCTTTATATGAATGCACTTGTATATTTGCAAAGCAATTCACTAATGCAGTAATACATTTCTCAGTGTAAATAAGATTTAGTAAAACAAACATAAACTTACTCCCTTTGGTAACAACATCAAAACTGGTTTTTTTTGTAAATTAAAATCAGTAGAGAAGAGAGTCTGATAAGAGAGATCTGATCAAAGCTGATACCTGTTTAGGTCTCTAAGAACTCAAAATCACTGATTTTTTTTTTTAATATAACATAACCAATTTCAAATTAAATGGAGAAATATCTATCTGGAAAGAGGTACATAACAGACAAAATTATATGTGTATGATCTAGTTCTTTTGTGACGCAGACCTCATACACAAGTTAACTCCAGAGGTAAACCATGGTTTCACAGGGAATCAGACCAGGTTTACACTGAAGTTGCAAAGAGTGGAAATACCTTCTTAGAATTCTAAAGCAAATTTTAATAAGCAAATTTTAATAAGTTCTATAATTCTACTGAAATGAATGGGTTTGGATGAACCAAAGATCAAAGAACATTTGTGCCAGAGATCGTATGAGGTCTGTCTGAACCAAGAATGGGGATACATTTTACTCAAGGGGTACCTATTTGAGTATTTGACTCACTTTGTCCTTCCAATTTTTGATTTAAGTTACTATATGTATGTTTTCCTTTCCTTTCTTGCTTTTAGCATTCAACAAAGCTGGACTGAGGAGTGAATTTTGTGCTCCACAGAATGCAGAGAATAGCTTTTGCATCTGGTTGCACCTATTGTTTTCTGATAGTCTGGCTGTTTGGGACCATGAAAATCTCTGAGTGCTCAATTCTGGTAATATTAATCGGCCACTATTACTGCTGTTCTGATTCCTATCATTTCCTATGGACTCCAAGAATGGTTTTCCTGTCTAATTTGTTGTTAACTCAATAGGTCACTCTAAGCAGGTGGGAACTGCTTCTCATACAAGCATGATGCCTCTTAGCCAAGTGTTGTAAAAGATTGTATTCCAGTCTTCTGGAATGTCAAAAAAGTTCTACTGAAGATTGATAATTTCATAATAGCCTGAAAATTGCCACCTGGGCTGTTCTGCATTTCCATGGAAGTATTTACTCTCAGTGACTGGACATGGCTCTAAAAATTCCTTTCTAATTATGATCCATATTTTCTTTTCCTGTGCTCATTTTGTTCCAGAGTATCTATTCTGGTACTACTTATAGTGTCTGGTCTTTCTGCTTCAGCCAAACTTTTTAACATAACGGCCAAAATGTAGACATATGTTTGCAACCTAGTGCACTAACATGAGATAAACAACAATATTTTGGGGCAAATATTTGGGGCCAATATTGCTTTGTAATTGCTACTAAATTTGATCTGGACCTATAATGTTACGATCAGTTGGGGTATTTTGCCTCATCAATGCAATATCTATTTTGAGGTCTCAGTTTTGTAACAGGTTTTCATTCTCTGATTTCTAATGTATTCAAACAACTACAAAACTATGTAAAAAGAGTATGATTCTTGGCCAGGCTTTTGTGAAGGCTTCTGTTTCTACTTGTTAATTACTATAGGCAGCCTTCTTAGTGAACATGGAGAAATAAAACTTATAGGAAAGATTTATGTCCTCCTGAAGTATCTTGAAAAAGAGTAAGATGTCTGATTTCCTAAAGAAAAAAAAAAAAAGCATATTTCTCTTAATTTATTTTAAAAGGCATTTATAGTGGCTCTTAGCTGCAGAGAACCAGATTTCAGATGTACAACAATGAATAGCAACCATCACACCTGCAATGTAAAAGAAGACATGGTTAAGGGCTTTTTGATGGTTCACTAATTTTAACTTTTTTGGACACTTTGTCTGTGATATTACCTGTCATTTTCTATGCTTTCCTTATTGTATAACTGTCCTGGTTCCAGCTGGGATAGAGTTAAATTTCTTCGTAGTAGCTAGTATTAGACTGTTTTGGATTTTTGCTGGAAACAGTGGTAATAATGTGGAGATGTTTTAGTTGTTGCTGAGTAGCGCTTACACTGGTCAGGGACTTCTTCAGCTCCCCGTGCTCTGCCGGGGGCACAAGGAGCTGGGAGGGGGCACAGCCGGGACAGCTGACCCCAACTGACCCACGGGATATCCCACACCATATGGTGTCAGGCTCAGTACATAAAGCTGGGGGAAGAAGGAAGGGGGGGATGTTTGGCGTGGTGGCATTTCCCTTCCCAAGTAACCTCTATGCGTGATGGAGCCCTGCTCTCCTGGGGAGGGCTGAGCACCCGCCTGCCCGTGGGAAGGGGTGAATGAATTCCTTGCTTTGCTTTGCTTCCGCGTGCAGCTTTTGCTTTCCCTGTTAAACTGTCTTTATCTCAAACCATAAGTTTCCTCACTTTTACTCTTCCGATTCTCTCCCCCGTCCCACCGAGAGGGAGCAAGTGAGCGGCTGCGCGGTGCTGGGTTGCTGGCTGGGGCTAAACCAAGACAATAACTCAAGAGAGCACTAGTCTCAAAAATTACTTATCCACAGCTTCCACAGGCATTACTTCTATTTATTTGTAAAACAAGAAAAAAGATGATGTTCAAGACTGCCTTCAAATCAGACTTCTTGAATGCATTTAATTTACACAGTAAAGATATTTATAAACATTTTTGGAGGCATATTCCTACCTGGAGTCCTGAGGAAGTTTTGCAGACTGGAGACCTATACATTTAAACTTAACAAATATATTACTGAGTAAGTGAGGATAAATAAATACATTATTATGCAGTTTAGAAAAGTTAAAAATCCTTTAAACTCCTACATGCATATTCACCATGAAATATATTTTTAAAGAGAATTTAAGTACAGCATACACATTATGAAGTGTATAGCAGATGACATGTCATAAATCAGCAATTGCCATTTAAGAATAAGAAGTTTTATGAACTCACAAACTAGATGTACATTATCCTTGTGTGTATTCCCTTTTTCTGCAATACGTTCTTAAAGATGATAATGTATGAAAATTTTCAGATGGCTTGCTAAACAATTCTATATTCTTCAGCAACCATAGCTATTTATATTAATTATTTAATGCCATGTTCTCAATGCATAAAAAAGAAAACATTAAAATAACATCCAAAGGTAAATTTTTAGCAGTCCATAGGAATATTTGTATCCAACTATTAAAGTCAATATTCATCTCAGTAGAGACCAGAATAACATTCTTTAAAAGCCATATAAAAAGGATTTCTTTTAAATCACTGAAACACAGAAAATTGGGCATTAAAGCTGAAATGTCATTCTTCAGTGAGCCTGCTGTACTTAGGTTTTGCACTTGACATATAGGAATGAGTTTCCATTCACTTGAATTAGACAAGGCAAATACTACAAACCATTGGAATACTGACACCATTAAAAGAAAAAAAAACCCAACAAAAACAACAAGCAGCATGATTATGCTTTGACTGCATTTCTTCTTTCCCTCCTGTGTTCATGTTGCATGCCTAGTGTAACTGAGAAGCAAGATGTGGTAGACTCAGTAGAGGAAGTTTAAGATGGGACTCCTCCATGACACCTTCACCCTGATCCTTTGTGGAAATTTCTGCCTCTTTAAGCAAAAGTGACAAGTCAGAGAACAGATCTGTTTTTCAGTAGCCAGACTTTACAGACTAGTGTCTCCGGGCAAATCCTGGTGAAAGCAGTTGCTGTAATACAGCTGTACAAAGTCTGGGGCAGTGAATACTGGAACACAGGGCGAATGTCCAGGCAATATGTAGATAACCATCCAGAGGAGAAACAGGGCAGACAGCAGAGCAGTAGCATCATAAAGCACCAGACCTAGGTCTCAAAAATTCTTTGAAGTCCCTGAGTTTTAGCATATGAAAAGCCACACATTTTAAGCTATGTAAGAAAAAAAACCATTTTTGGTAGAAAGACAATATGCTAAATTATACATATTTGTACTGTGGTGGACTCATGAAGACACAGGAAGAACAATAATATCAGTGCGGTTAGTCATATTGTGGCAATAAAACTTACATATAGGCAACTGCAGAGTGGAAAAAAGATGAGAAAAAATGCATCCTCTGTCTAGGCAGTACTATCTGATATCTTTGAGATATGTTTGACTGGCATTAACCTTTACAGTAATAATTGAGGCTTTTGGTTCTTTTTACTATTATTTAGTAATGTAAAAATAACCTATTAATTTAAAAATAGAAATATATTGTGTATTTATAAAAAGTTGGTAGACACCCCTGAAGTTCAGTCTTCCCTCTCCTATCACTTATCAGGGATTCTGTGGCTAGTGTAAGACACCAGAAAATGCTTCTATCACACCAATGTACTACATTAACAGTGTTCAAAGAAACCTCTGCAGGTTTCTAAAGGATCACTCCTATTCTCCCTGGCTTTTCTGTAGTCTTGAGGCCTGTGCAAGAAATTGAACATTGTTAAGTGGTCTAATACATTTATTTTAAAGATGACACAGGTAGGGACTAGAGTGCTTTGATATTTGTCAGCTATCCTGAAGTCTCTCTTGACACAAGCCACAAGTTAAGGCAGAAAGAAAAGACAAAATATATTTGCATAATTTAAATTTAAATACCCCATTTACTGTTTTGAAAAATGCCAGAAAAGTAATCTACTACTTTGATATGCACACTTTACCTTTGATATGAACAGTTCTCATATTAAATTCCTGAAGCAGAAGGCTCTATTATAGCAATTTAGAATATGTTCCTTTCATTCTGTCAAACCAGATTAAAGAGGACTAGCATGAGAGATGCCTACATTTACAATCGATCAGATAATGGTTCTGCTGCTTGAAAGTACACTTCCTCTATAATGGAAAACTTTTGCTCACTTCTTTTTTTTTTTTCTTAGGAAAACTAACAGGGTGGATTTTTTCCTTCTCTGTCTTTCCCAAATTTCATAAGTACATCTCAAATATTGGAGACATGCTCAAATATTTTCTCAAAGTTTGGGACAGCAAAGGTGGGACAAGAAAGATTAAGACATGAATGTCTTTACCTGCTTAAAGCCCCTCTGAAAATCTTCAGCCAGAATTATCTTGTTAACCTTTTATTTTTTACACAGCGCAGTAATAGGAGCAACAATATCATTGAAATATTCCACAAAGCTGCTGCAATATCCTGAAAGTCCTGTGAAAGGCTGAGTTTAGGCGTTTGGGTCAATCTATAATGGATTTCACATTTAAGGGGTTGGAATACATTTCTTCCTTTATCTCCCAAGTTATTTTTTAATGACCTTAGACTGATTTTTCCCTTTGAATAGCATGAACTCTGCATGTAGGTTTCCCCAGATAATCCCACACTTTCTTTGGTTTGTTTCCAATTTCAGAAGATGGTGATGTCGTCAATGTGAGCTTGTCAGGACTGTGTAATCCAGCCAGCGTTTGGCTGACCTGCCTCAATATACAGCTGAAGGACCAGTCAGCCTTTTAACATAATCTTGTCTCACATCAGTGATGAGAACAGGTTTTATTTTTCCTCTATAGCAAGAGGGCTTTCCAGTTAAATCCGGTGTGCTGGCATTCTTTTCTCTGTGCAATCTGGTGGGCCATCCGAAAAAGAAATGCATCAGTCACAGTGACATGTTGACTCTCCGGTGATTTACATGCAGCCTTATCTTACTATTTCCTCACAGTACTCTCAGATACAGTTCTGCATCTGAATTTTATCTGAGAATTCAGTTATAAAGATTTAACTATAAACCCCTACTCTGACATGTTCCCTATTTATGTAATCTGCTTCACAAATGACTACAAAACCTCCATGTTTTACTCTGTACCACTCTTTGGAGATGATGCCAAATATCGCAAAATCAGTTAGAACTGTTTCTTCAAACTTTACTTTTTTACCTTGTACTCCGTTTGGATTCCCTTATCCCTTCTGCATCTGAAGTTAACCACCGCCTCCCAGCTGTGATAGGATTTTAACCTACTGACATACACACTTGTTGGTGTGACCTTGCTCCAAAAGGGTTTTTTATTTACTTTATTAGTAATGTCAGTAACCTTTTCCACCACTTGAGAAGGCTTTTCCCAACAATTCTGCATCTGTTCATATTTAACAAGAAAGAAAAGAATGGATTTCAAGCCCTAAGTAAATGTTTAGATAAGTTTTGATTATAACTTTGGAATTCCTTGATGAGATACTGCTCTACAAATTCTTCACATAACGTAAATTTTTACTGACTCACTGAGTATATACAACGACTGATTCAGCCTCTTGTTCAGTGCTACGCTCCCCAAAATCTCTAATAACATCCAAAACCTTCCAATTTTTCATTTAGATAGGTGATTAAGTCAGATTGAATGCCAGGTTATCTAGGGAGGGTAAGTACAGCAAAATTGTAACTTAATTACTTGCTGCTTCAGCGTATTAGTACCCTGCACTTAGGTCTCCCTTCAAATCTCTCAGCCTAACTGTTCGCTTTACCACATTTAGTTCCACAAATCCTTAAAAACTGGAGTAAAAACATTTTTCCCTGACAGTATGTTTGTCCACCTTTGGTAGTCAGTAAAATATAACTCCTGCCAGTGTTTCAACCTCTGCATTAGGGAAAGGACTGCGCCCGCAGAGAAAATAATGTCACATAACAACTACCACAGTTTTTCCCCGTTTGTGGTGATCAATAGAACAAACCAGTTATAACCATCAAGTCTCCAGGGAACGGCTCCTAAAAGGGGGTAAAGGCAGATTCAAGCAAATCTCTTCTTCTAACATGTCAGACATAAACTTCTGATAGTATGCAATAATTTTTCTTTTCTCTGTGTGCGTCATACCAATATTTGAGCATTTCATAAGCTTTATCTGAGCTATTCACAATACCTGGTACAAACTGTTGATGCATTACAGGTATGTTTTTCCTACATGAATGCCTCTGCACCAGAACCAGCTTCTAGGAAGGGTATCTCCATATTTCCCCTTAACATTTTGGGCTTAGATTCATAGCTTGGCAAGTGAGAAAGCTTTTCCAGGTTCTGGGACAAATTCTACAGGAATTTTGTCTATACAGGTGTTAGGTTCACCCAGTCCTGCTGGCTCCTTGTCTTATGTATATCATACTATGCTTAGTATGCCTCAGGAGTTTTTTTAGTTTTCTGTAACATAAGCCTCTTTTTCCTCCCATACATATTTGTCCCCCTGAAGTCTAAAGGCACACAGTGGGTACTTCTTCCACTGAAAATTATTGAATGAACTAATTAAGACAGATTTTTTAAAAAGTCACTACAAAGGTATCATCTATCACCTTGGAAAATCACCCTGTCCTTATAACTTGCCATGCACATGCATCTTTCTCCTTTGATCTCACATCCCAAAGCTATGCGTTGGAGTTATGCATCTTCCAGTCACTGAAGAGAGAGACACAAGGAAGTTTTAGTCTAGGACATTTAAACACAACCAGAATGGATGATACTCATTGTGAAGTACATCTGTGTTGTTTTGTAATGGTCTGACATCATACAGCATTTACCACCTTCACAAAATAAGAGCATTCCTGATTTGAAAGTTTGAATTCTTACAGTTGAAGGGCTTAATAATCCAGCTGTAGTAACTGGGTGAGTGTAACAGGTGTTGTGGATCAAATGCACGGAGGACAATACTGGGATTGCACTAGCACTACAAATAACGGATGTCTGTTGAGAAAAAAAAAAAAAGAAAATACCTTTTGAAACAATGCAATGCATTAAATGCAGTTAAAATGTATTTTTATACGACCAACAGAAAGCACCAGCTGCCTGAGATACCAAAACCACATTTGATTTTCTGGTTCATTTTGTGCCTGTATTGCAATGTGTGTCAGAGTATGCAAATTCTCAGAAAAGGAACAACGTCTTTGTGTTAAGATGCAGGACTATGCATATTAATTGAACACAATAAATATTTGCAGTCATAAGAAAAGAACACTTGTTGTTACAGCAGTTGTTGTGTGAGATAGTACCCAAGGGCATTAGTGGCTAGGATAAAGGCACAGGTGCATACAACTTCATGGTTTGTGCATATAATAGATTTGCTGGTGGGTTCTGGGGAGGAAAAGTGCTCTGTTACAGTATGGAAAAGTGGATAGCTCAGAAGGCCAAGGGGTATTTGTACTATGCTCTGACCTATTTCTTTATATGTTCATCAAAATATATGAAACTGAAAAATTCCGAGTTTGTAATAATGTTGTTTTTTATTTTTTGTGATAGCTCTTGGTTCTGACAGCCAAATTCAGTATAACAGCTTCATACTGCATTTCTTTACCATCTAAAATATTAATACAAGATTGACTAAATATCTCTTCTAAGGTCTATATGGCCCAGAGGTTATTAAGAAATCCTGATTTTGTCTTCAGGGGGTTCAGTCTACTTTCCATACCTGCAGATAGCTTTTGTGCTCTCGGCTTTTGAAGGATGGATCTTTTTCAAAGCAAAGGCAGAGGAATGCTAATAAATCACATCTTTATGAAATATTCATTAATTCAGTGTGTTCTTTACAAGGCTGCTGCCAAGGCAGCGCAGGGTGACGAATTACATTTTACACACACAGGAAATGGTTGACAAGATACATTGTCTATATAGAGGGTTTCCTGAATGGTCACATACAAAGCTAACCAACAAAAGTTGTTTACACTATTAAACAAGCAGGACAAAAATGCAGCTGTCTATATCCCTGCCAAGTTCCTGTACCTCCTCTTTTATGAAGAGTTTTCCCTCCTGGCTTAGTTCTACTTTTTTCTTGTAACAAATTTTGTTCTTATGAGGTGCTTAGGATGCCAGTGGAATGAAGTTAGATGGTAAGAAAAAAGTGAGCCAGCCTTGTGGCCTCTGTTGCGTCTTATGAGAGGATGTGGACTTGCCTTAAGGTCTCTCTTATTCATGTGTCAGCAGTCATCAGAAGCACACTGCACAAAAACAAGCTGAATGTTCCTTCACTAGGGAGTGAAATGGAATCTCTTTCTTGATTGCCTCTTTCATCTCTTTAGCACTCCGAAAGCAACCCCTGGGCAGCAAGGACATTGGAATCAGTATGACTATGCTCCATCTTGCCCACAATTGTGCCCTAACACCACACCATGATAAAGGACGATGTTCTGTGAAATCACTCAAAGGGCACATCTTTCATTACAAGGTACATATCTTTTGACTGGTTTAGTAAAAGAGGAATGACATAGATTTACAAAGACTCAAAGGCAAAGTTTGCAGAAAGTATCCATTAAAATGCAACGGAACTCTTTCTCTTCAGGGGAGTGTACAAAATGTACAAGAACTGGGTTTTGTTCTGGACATGAAAGGAAAGACAAGATGCAAGGGCTGTGATTTAATTAGGCTGCATCTGTATTAACTCCTCTGGGAACTATGCAGGTCATCTTAATTATTTCCACTTTCTGGAGGGCAAACCCCAACATACTCAAACTCCACACCCTCCATACCTTTAACAGGGTATTTGGAGGCTTACTGCTGTCTGCTTATATGAAGATGAAGGGGCTGCTGAAAAAAGAAATATCCCCCAGTCTATCAATGCACCATATATATTGGCAGCGCTCAATTCTGTTCCTGAAAATTTCTTGATGATGGTTCTGTTCAGGACTGTTTTCAATTCCCATAAACTGAGAATGAGATTCTGTATGAGTTTTATCAAGTATCTTGGTTATCTTTGTTCACTCAAAGAAGATCCCTAAACAGTTAATGCTCTTGTCTCAATATACATATATATATACACACACACTGTCTGGGGAGAGGAAAATGTAATATTTTCCCATTTGTTCATCTCTGCACTTTATGTAACATTAGAGCTCTTGTATAAAAAAATCTGTGTAGAATTGTATCATCCCATAAGCAGTCAGGAGTCTCAGTGAGCACAGGTAATGCCTTTCCCATGCAAAGCTTGACTGCAAGCAAGTAGAGTGCCTGTGAAAAAATATTCCTGACACTTTGTCATGTACTAGAAGCTCTGTTATTTCCTCTGGCAGTAGCCGTAGTGCCGATCTTGTCTTTTTTTCCTTATCAAACTTTCTCTGTGGTTCCTCTTCCCAGTGAACCTTTCAACTACCTGTTATACCAAACCTTAACTTAATAAATAAATTCCTTGTCTTTTTTATTTGACCGCAATGCCTGGTCAGGCTTTGTTTCATCTCCTGGAGTTGAGGCACACTGTCTCCTCTCTTCTCAACTTTCTGTTCAGCCTCTCATGTTCCTGGGTGCAGTGTCTGACACCTCCAGTTCCCGTCATTCACACACTCTGTTTCATGAGATTCCTAACTGGTACGTGACCCCAGCCTACGTACTGTACTTTTGACCAAGCTGAATAAGCCTGGCTACCCATGCTTTTTTGAAGACACCTTATACCTTTCAAATGTATCCTATGTGACCACATTACAAATACTGCAGCTTTTATCTCCAAAGATATAATAACTGAATCGAGATTTTCCAAACATCAGAAAAGGCTAGGCCACCAGGATGCTTTTTTGTTTTGTTGATACTGTTACTATTGCTGTAGGTTTATTTTGGGTTTATGTCTACATCCTATACTTCCAAAATACATACACAGTTTGAGAACAGTAAAGCCTCTTTTAATTTTCATGCTACCTTCCTTTCCATAAACAATGTTTGTACTTGATTTAAAAAACTCTTTTATAAAAAAAAAAAACCACCCCCACAAAAAAAACCCTCCCTGACCATTACCTTTTGTATTAGGTAGGGGGGAAAAATGTTATGCGATGCCCTATCAGTATTTTAAAACTGGGTATCTCTGTTCTTTTAGCTCTGTCACAAGTAGCCACTCTGTAGTTTTATATCTGGTGGCTGATGTGAAGATTTTGAATTCTGAATTAAGTTTGTGATGGTAGCAGTATATACTAGACTTCTTTTCCAGAAATCTAGATTTAGCCACTAAAAATCAGACCAGAATCTAATCATGTACTTAATGAACAACTTGAATGGGTATTAAGACTGTGATACATTTTAAAGTGCTTACCTGAGGCCAAATCCAGCTGATCACTAAACAGATCTTGTTTGCACATAAATATGCAATACCTTCTGTTACCAAATATTAACATGAATTTAATTAAGAAAAAATAATATTCAACAGCAATTTAAACAAAACAACTCATGTTAGCAACAAGAGAGTAAGGTATTAATTCTTATTTGCTTCTTTTCCACATCCATATGTGTTTCTGATAACTTATGTATAACCCTTTGGTTTTTGAGCAAGAAAATGCACTCTCATAATAATTTTGGGTCAAATTCTCATGAACTTCACCATTGCCACTACACTGAAGTTCATGAGCATAAACTAGCAGAATTTACAGCCACTCTGTCTACAGTAAAAGGACAAACATCTTCCTTTATATAGCAGGGTCATGAGCAATGAATGGAGACTCACAATAATACTGAAAAGCACGATAATGAAAAATAAGAAGTCCAAGAAGTAAGTCTAATGGGAAATGCTGTGTAATTTGTTTCAGTTTCTGAGGTCAATTTTTAACAAAATCAAACAAACTTTCATTCGAATCATTTCAGCTCACCAGGGAAGATACATCATTGAAGTATCACTGAAGTGCGTCATCTGGCTTTTCCTCTGCTCATAAACTCCCCCATCCTTGAAATGTCCCCTATACTGAGGTTACGAAGAGAGGTAGAGGAGCTAATTTGGATATCCATATGCCTTTAAGCAATTGTGGGAGATTTTTGTTCCCTTGACACCAGCTGAGCTGGACAATCTGAGCCAGGAATCATGTCCCTGAACCTTTACTCCTCTCTGCTGAGTGAAGATAGTTCCTCACTGGACAAATTTAAGTCTCCACGCCCTTTATAAAGTTGGCTGCGGAATGCTTAAATGAAATAGGAACTTAAATAATAATTACACTTTCACAGATTTTACATGTTTAGAGTAAAAGAGAAATCAATTATTTGATCAAATTAGATTTGATTCTTTTCCTCCAAATTTAATGTCTTCTAATGTGTCCTTTATTTTTAGTCTTACTATAAATAGTACAAGCAAATTGAGAGCTTTTGCATTAGGGCTTCTGATACCAATATTCAAATATTCATATTTATTACTGACACTAACATACTTCTTCCCTTGCTTTACTCTGCAGAATGACTACCCTGAATCTACAGTGTCATTCTGATAGTATTTTATTCATGCATATTTATGATGCCGAGTTTATTTCAGCAAATTCAAAATTTGAGGCTTTTTGAGTCAGCTCAAAAAGGTGAAGAAGTAACCTCACAAGAAACAAGATTTCCTTAGGCTTTTTCCAGATGATAGCAGTATCATAATCAGCTAGAAACATGGGGCTGCACTCTACAAATTATCAAAAGTATGATGAAATCCTTCCCTTTCTCTTAGAGGTTTTATAGTCAGAGATGTAAATTGGCCATGTCAGCTTCAGGCCTGACTGAGAAACCCACCTCCTAACATTTAGCATCAGTTCTTCGAATATGTGCCAACTCCCGCAACGACAGGTTTGAAAAATCTGAAACGTGAACTAGGGAAGACTCATGGAATTACCTTATAGCAGTATCCCTAAGGCCATATCTCAAGAAGAATTTAACAAAGAAATTAGGGAAAAGAATGCATCTCTGATTTTCAACATCTTTTTATATAATGACTTTCCTGCAAAACAGCAAGAGCAGGGGTTCACAAATTTACTGCGTATTCACCCACTGATCGCAAAAGGCATTGGTGCCTTTTGCCCTACACATGCTTTCCTTTTGCTTCAGCAGAAGGCAGAAGGCCTAAGAATACCTTCAGGGCAAAGATTGTATTGAAAATCTGTATTTGCACTAATGGCATGAGTTTTGAATTCAAATATGTATACTGATTTGGAATTATATTTATTAATTTTTTCCCCACTTTGGATTAGTAATTTAAGAATAAAGCATGAAAAAAATACATCATAGATGAGATTTAACCTGAAAATTGCCTACAAAAGAATGAATGCCATATTCACAACTAAACAGTAACATAAAATTCAGGAAGAGAGCAGGGCCTGAGGAAAAAAAAATCACATTTAGAATGAAAATATGTGTTCAAGGCAGCAGATGGCAAATGGTGGTGATAGCCTTTCTAGGTTCTGAAGTTTGATTCTTTACAGTGTGTCTTGAAGAATCTAGTAGTTGTGATTTATGACACACCTCAGAA